>NC_057751.1:14701326-14722358 GCF_004010195.1 Chiloscyllium plagiosum | reverse complement strand
CCCAGGCTCCTCAGACAGCACCTTCCAAACCCCACGGCCACTTCCATCGGGGAGGACAAGGGGCAGCAGGTACATGGGAACACCACCCCCCTGCAAGTTCCCCCTCCAGCCCTTCACCGTCTGCGACTTGGAAATATATCGGCTGTTGGGTCAGAATCTTGGGACTCCCTCCCTCAGGGCACTGGGGGGGGGCCAAGAAGGCAGCTCAGCCCCACCCCCACCTTCTCAAGGGGGCAGTTCGGGATGTGAATAAGTGTTGCCTCTGCCAGTGACACCCACACCCAGTGAGATTTTTGTTTTAAACACATTCCCTTCACTGGTAAGCGGATGTGCGGTCTCGTTGCTGCTCCCCTGTTCTGGCTGTTTCTTGCTGGTGAGACCTGTCTCTCCCTGTTACAGGGCTTTCCGAGAGGTTTCTCTGTCCGATTTATCTCAGGAATTCCTAGACTTAATTGTATGTCCCACGTTGATCCCAGGGTTGGATGGTGAGGTTTCTTCATGCACTTTGACTTTGCAGCGCCCTTGGGAAGATAGTCATGGACTATATTCTGTTACCTTGATGTATATATGTGAGGAATGATTTGTCTGGTTTGCACATAAAACAATATTTTTCATTGTCAGTTAGTCCCTGTGACAATGGTAAATCAAATTGACGTTCCTGCATTGTAAAACTATCACGTCACAGCTGTCTGCAGTGTGGGTTTTGGTAGTTCTCTGATATTCAGTTTGGAATTCTGTCTCCTCTTATCGTTACTAACTCTGGCTGTCCCTCATCTCCATACAGGCGTGGCTGAATGAGAAATTTTCCCCTGACCTTCTCGAACACAAAGCTGAGATTGTGGAGTGTGTAATGGAACAGCTCGATCACATGGTAACGGTTTTGGACCTTTTGTTGGGGTGGAGCAGACAACATTTGTTCAATGCACCATTGAGTTTGCGGTTGACAGACTCAGCCAGCCCCTGATTTCCCTGCCAGATGTAATGATAAGGATCTGCTGTCCGACGATTCACCTGGCAGTTGATTTTTGTCGAGTTGCCCGAGTCATCAGGACAAATGCCAGAATGGCGCATTTCGAACAGTCGGAATGATTTGTTTGATGGGGAGAAAAGGGAGTTGATTAGTTGGCGTGTCAACTCTGACCGGCTAAGATGCCGTCATGGTGAAAGCAAAGGGGAGCGAGAGGCTGTCTCCAAAATCCTGGGTAGTGCACTGAACTTCAAGAAGGCCAGTATCCTGTCACCCAGTCACCCTTTATTTACACGTGCATAGTACATGGTACTGATCCAGCTAACTCAGAGCTGGCTCTGAGATTGTGCAGAATCCCGAACACTCCTGTTTATACCTGTCAGCCAGCTCATCTTCGAAAAGATCCACCGAGCTGACCTTGTTCCAATCACTTTGAGGACAAGCTGGTTCACAGTAGTCGCAACTTTGCACTCATAGCTCACCCCTCAACCAGTGAAAGGAGTCCCAGCCTATCCAGCCTTTCACGACAACTCAAGCCCTCTGTTCCCGGCAACATGCTGGTAAGTCGTTTCTGAACCCCCCTCTCGCTTAATAATATCTTTCCTATAACAGGGAGACCCGAACTGGACACAGTGCTCCAGAAGAGGCCTCACCAATGTCCTGTACATCCTCAACATGACATCCCAACTCCTATACTCAAAGGACTGAGTGATGAAGGCAAGCATGCTAAGTGCTTTTTCAACTACCCTGTCTATATGTGATGCAAACTTCAAAGAATGATTAGATTACTTCGTGTGGAAACAGGCCCTTCAGCCCAACAAGTCGACACCAACCCTCCGAACAGCAACATACCCAGACCCAGTCCCCTATATTTACCCCTTCACCTAACACTACGGGCAATTTAGCATGGCCAGTTCACCTAAGCTGCACCGACCTTGATGTGCCTTAAACTGAGGGTCTGCTGGTTCACCCCACCTGCCTTTCAATCCTCTTCACAGGAACAGAACCTGCAGCGAGCAAAGAAGGGCGATCTGAAAGTCACCATCCACCGAATGGAGACCGAGAGGATTCGCTACGTCCTTAGCAGTTACCTGCGGTCACGTCTGCAGAAGGTACACAGGTTTCATTCCTCAGCCTGTGAGGGAGCAAAGCTCAGTGAGTCTGTGCACAATCCATTAAGGCCACCATTTCACCTTTGTTGACGTGCGTGCTGGGGAGGTGACTGGATATGGTGGAGTTAGTGTGCCCACTGAACAGTGGGCAAAAGTGAGGACTGCAGATGCTGGAAACCAGGGTCTAGATTAGAGTGATGCTGGAAAAGCACAGCAGGTCAGGCAGCATCTGAGGAGCAGGAAAATCGACGTTTCGGGCAAAAGCCCTTCATCAGAACTTCTGCTGTACACTTGAGCATCTATGTGAAAGGGTGAATGGCGTTTGTTGTCTCGTGTGTGTGTGGGTGTGTGTATGTCTGTGTGTGTATGTCTATGTCTGTGTGTGTGTGTGTATGTCTGTGTGTGTGTGTATGTCTCTGTGTGTGTATGTCTCTGTGTGTGTGTATGTCTATGTGTGTGTATAGGTGATTGTGTGTGTCTGAGTGAGTGTGTCTGCCTGTGTGTGTGTATGCCTGTGTGTGTCTATGTCTCTGTGTGTGTATAGTTGATTTTGTGTGTATGAGTGAGTGTGTCTGCCTGTGTGTGTGTATGTCTCTGTGTGTGTCTGCCTCTGTGTGTGTATGCCTCTGTGTGTATATGTCTCTCTGTGTATACAAGTGATTGTGTGTGTCTGAGTGAGTGTGTCTGCCTGTGTGTGTATGGTGTGTGTGTCTGTGAGTGTGCATGTGTGTGAATGTATGTGTGTGTGTCTGTGAGTGTGCATGTGTGTGAATGTATGTGTGTGTGTCTGTGAGTGTGCATGTGTGTGAATGTATGTGTGTGTGTCTGTGAGTGTGCATGTGTGTGAATGTATGTGTGTGTGTCTGTGAGTGTGCATGTGTGTGAATGTATGTGTGTGTGTCTGTGAGTGTGCATGTGTGTGAATGTATGTGTGTGTGTCTGTGAGTGTGCATGTGTGTGAATGTATGTGTGTGTGTCTGTGAGTGTGCATGTGTGTGAATGTATGTGTGTGTGTCTGTGAGTGTGCATGTGTGTGAATGTATGTGTGTGTGTCTGTGAGTGTGCATGTGTGTGAATGTATGTGTGTGTGTCTGTGAGTGTGCATGTGTGTGAATGTATGTGTGTGTGTCTGTGAGTGTGCATGTGTGTGAATGTATGTGTGTGTGTCTGTGAGTGTGCATGTGTGTGAATGTATGTGTGTGTGTCTGTGAGTGTGCGCGTGTGTGTCTGTGAGTGTGCGTGTGTGTGTATGTATGTATGTGTGTGTGTCTGTGAGTATGTATCTGTGTGTGTATGTATGTGTGTGTGTCAGTGAGTGTGTGTGTCTGTGAGTGTGCGTGTATGTGAATGTATGTGTGTGTGTGTGTGTGTGTCTCGGGGCCCCCACACAGTGCAGCAGTTGGGCACAATTGAGCAGCCCACTTGGCTGTTTCAGACAGCCCTGGAGAGTTGACCATATTGAAGTGGATCTGGAGTCACAGCTAGGCCAGACCAGGTCAGGATGGCCTCCCTGATGCACATGAGAGGACCTGTTTTTACCACAGTCCGAAGGGACCTGTGTCCCACTTCAGATAAATGTATTAATTCTCCCCACCGCTGTGTGGTATTTCAGTCAAACCTCCAGAACATTAACCAGATTGCGAGTCCAGGACCAACATCACTGTCCCTCGATTCGGACCTGGATCGTTTGCCTGAAAGTTTGCGTCTTATTTTTAAAGTGTCCAGAGGAAGTCAGCTGGGTGTTTTTTTTTCCCTTCTTGTAATTCTCAGATCGAGAAGTTTTTCCCTCACATCCTGGAGAAGGAGAAATCCCGTCTTGAGGCAGAGCCTGCCTATTTGTCTCCACAAGAATACACCTTTGCGAAAGAGTGAGTGCATGGAGAGCAAGAGAGAGAGAGATGGGGCGAAAGTACAGGCCGACAGCTGTGGGATCTTCGGGTGGAGCGACTGACACTGAGGTTGATCGGTTTGGGGTGGGTGCGGGAGCAATGGTCAGCAATGAATTCAATCTCACTCCTTTCAACCCCAGCTCCAACAAAGGTATCTGGCCTTCTGTGGAGTTTCACCTGTTCTGAAGGTTCCAGATTTGTTTTCTCCAGTCTGTGGAGAATTCCTCTGTTACCATCCTGAAAAGCTCACTTTGCCTTGTAATCTGTTAAAATGTGAGTGACAGAGAATTCCCAAATTCCACTATTGAATTACAATAACATCAATTTATTTTTTAACCCTAAAAGTGAACATTAAACATCTATTCACAACACTAAGCCGCCCCTTTCTCTTAACTGCTTATTACTTGCCTCCAACTCTCTAACAATTTGCTGTTCCAGTAAAACACTTATTCAAATTATATCACCTTAATTTCAAAACCACACAGCTGCTGTCGTTTTCTGTGTCTTCTGTCTTCCGACTGAAGATCTCCCTGGGTCGTCTTCTTTCTTTTTACTGCGATTTGTTTCATATGAAAAGGTGCCTTTGAGAGACAGTGTTTCCTAATTTGTTGTGGAACAAGATGTTGGCTCGCCCTGTCTGAACGGCATTTGCTCTCGCTCCAATTTTCAAAATGTCCACATTTTTATATCCCTGACATCGGATCATCTCATTGGTTCGCTGTGGGCAAAACGATAAATTCAAACTCATTTGGGTTTTAGTATCCTGGGACATATTTTAAACCGACTGGTTAAGTTGGAATTGATGTCAAAACAGCAACCAAAGCTCGGGTATCCATTTCTCAGCCAAATGCTACATGTTGTCAGTTTTCCAGTCCACTGTGGGACTGCCATCCAGTCATGTCACACAGGTACTTCTCAGCTCTCAGTTCAGAACAGAATTCACTCTCTCTTAAAGGGACAGTACACGCCCTCATAACTGTGGCCACTGAGCAGTCAGAACGTGCTGATTGCTCCCTGCTTTCTGCACGAAAATCCCTGCTCATTCCCATTCTGGGTCAGCACGTGCCGATCCCTCCCTGCTGTCGATGGGAAAATCCGTATTCATTCCCACTCTGGGCTGAGCGTGCCGACTTCTCCCTGCTTCCTGCCACGGACAGGAACATCCATCTTTGTTCGGATTCCAAATTGCTCCAAATCCACGTGACTGCCCGAGGTTCCTCTGGGGAGGAACTGCTTTTTTTTTTCCTGTCTTCGCTGGGGTGCCTCATCAGGAATCCCTGGGGTGACTGAAATCGGGAGCTGTGAGTGGGAGAGGACCTCGGTGGTCAGGTTTTGAGCCTGTCGCTGAAATTGAACGGAAAAGCCAACGATACCGTTTTGAATGAGGGGGAGGTGCGGAACGGCATCTGCATTCCGACGGATAATTATCCAGAGAAGGGAATGATTGAACGTGCCGGGCAGGGGGAGGAAGTCGCTTTGTCGGGGATGCAGCACACAGACTGTGGTTCACTGCACTTGGAGACAGGTTAGCATTGCGATGCAGTCAGGCTGCTGGTAGCAACGATGTCCCACCACTGGGTTGCAGACAGAGGTGCAGGAGCGCGGACGGGAGTCTTGAAGGCTGCTCCTTCCTCACTGAACTGATCTGCCCCACAGGTACGCGGCCAACTGCGAGACCTGCCTGAAGAGCTTGGCCCTGAAACACATGCCTCCCAACCTGCAGGCGTTGGACTTCTCCAAAGCCGGTGAGTGTGTTCCTCTGGCCAGCCCCTGAATCCATATCGACCCTCTTTGAACGAGGGAAGAGACCACCGTCTCTTCCCACGCCTCTCCCGTCTCCGAGCGGTGAGCGCTGTGTCGGAGAAGCTATTGGAGCTTTGCTGTCCGGATGTCAGGAAGCGTATCCCAGCTGCGTGGGGTGATCCAGCAGAGCTCGGACCGAGTCAGTCCTCAGGACCAGAGGGGTTGAGGTTGAGTAAGTCGGAATCAGTCATCACTGGGGTTGAGATGGAGGGGTGGGGATCTCATCGAAATGGACAAGCTGGTGAAGGGGCTGCGTGTGTGGATGAACACTGAGAGGTTGAGTGTTCATCCGGGGGGGGCTGGGGAAATCGAGGACGGGGTGGGGCACAGTCTCGGGATCAACGAGCGGATCACCGGGTGGGACCGAGCTGAGGAGAGAGGTCCTTGCTCGGAGACCTTTGAACCTGAGGATTTCTCTCCCCCAGAGGGTTGTGGGTCACTCTGTGTCCTTGACGGCTGAGATACTTGGGTGGGATTCTGGTCTCTGTGGGATGGTGTGCAGTTGAGGCCCCGGCTCAGCCAGGATTGATGGCCTTTTCTCGTGTTGACGCTGACGACTTCACTTCCCACCCCGTTGGGTTAATGTCCGGAAGAACAGACACCGCGGCGAGGTTTTTGAGTCCCCTCGGCGACTTTGTAATCCGACGGTGTTTCTCTCGTTAGTTCCCAGACCCAACCTGGATTCCTTTGTCTTTCTGCGGGTCAAGGAGAGGCAGGAAAACATCCTGGTGGAACCGGAGACTGAGGATCAGAGGTAGGGCGAGTGGCGTTGGATGTGCCCGGTGTCTGTGGCTTGCTGGCAGCTGCGCTGGACCCTCCTGCTCTTTCTGTGCCTGAGATACCCTCCATACCGGCTGGACAGTGGTTGCTCAGTGCCAGGCAGCACAGTCCCATCGTGTCAGACAGCACAGAAAGAGGCCGTGGGATCCATTGGGTTTTTACCTCGTTGATTTTACCGCTCATTAAACATCCGTTCCTCCTCATCCCATTTCCTGGCACCTGGCCCACGGCCTTCGGACCTACCGAGTTCACCTCGAAATATTCCTTCCATGTTCTGTCACTTCTTGACTCTCCCACCCTCCCAAGGAGGGGGTTCCAGATTCCCATCTGGATGAAAAAAAAAATCCCCACTAAACCTCCTGCCACCAACCTACAGTCCTTGCTCATTAATTCTTCCACAAAGGTTAGATGCAATTTTTTTTCCCTCTGTGTATAGCCTTTGTCACTTTGGACACCCTGATCAGGCAAACCCTTCTGCTCTGAGGAGAACCGTCCCAGTCTCTCTCCGTCATTGAGTTGCTCCCCAGCCCAGGCTACACCCTGGTGAATCTCCTCTCTGATGCAGTTATCCGATATTGTCGTGGCCCAGCACTGCACCTAGCGGCCTCCCTAACATTACGTACAGCCCCTGCTCGTGCGTTTAACAGCTCAACTAACAAAGGCAAGTGTCCCATCCACCACCTGTCCTGCAACGATCTGTGGCCATCTGCATCCAGCCCGCTCTGATCCCCTCTCCTTCTGACAGTCCAGCTGTCAATCCTGCACTCCCTTGTCTTGTTCGTCCTCCCAGAATGCACCATGTCACACCAACCAAAAGTACAGTATGCTCCTGGCCAAGCCTGTCGGTGAATCAGACCGAGGGCGCGTGTGGAGATTCATTCCTGGGGCTGTTGCTGTCCACTCACCCGGTATCACCTGGTGGCTCAGTGGTTAGCACTGCTGCCTCACAGCGCCAGGGACCTGGGTTCGATTCCAGCCTCGGGCGACTGTCTGTGTGGAGTTTGCACATTCTCCCCGTGTCTGCATGGGTTTCCTCCAGGTGCTCCGGTTTCCTCTCACAGTCCAAAGATGTACAGGTCAGGTCAATTGGCCATGCTAAATTACCCATAGTGCTCAGGGATGTACAGGTCAGGTCAATTGGCCATGCTAAATTACCCATAGTGCTCAGGGATGTGCAGGTTAGGGTGGATTGGCCGTGCTATATTACCCATAGTGCTCAGGGATGTGCAGGTTAGGGTGGATTGGCCATGCTAAATTACCCATAGTGCTCAGGGATGTACAGGTTAGGTCCATTAGTCAGGGGTAAATATAAGATCATAAAGGGAATGGGCCTGGGTAGGTTCATGTTCAGAGGGTCGGTGTGGAGTGGTTGGGCCGAAGGGCCTGTTTCCACACTGTAGGGATTCAATGATTCTAAGTAGAAACTGGAGGGGAAGGATGAGTCTGTCCTTTGCACCTCAGCAAGCGTGGGCTTTTGTTGCCTGTCGCCTTGACTTGAATAGTTCGAGGCCAGACCACGTGAGGACGGCAGATTTCCTTCTCAAAAGGACTGTCCTGAGGTGGGGCAATTCTTACAACTATTGGCAGCAGTTTCGCGGTCGCTGTTGCTGGGAGGGGAGCTCACGGTTCCCGCTCAGTGAATGTCCCCAGACCGCACAGCCAGGCCTCTGGTGAGACATTCCCGCTGCACCAGTGTCTCCCCGCTCGTGACCGTGACCAAGATGTGCGGGAATGTCGGGATGAGACGGTTTGGGGGTGAAGTCGCTGGAGATGAGCAGATTTTCCTGTTTGACCCTTGGGTTTCAAGGTGTAAAAGGGGAAGGTTCCCCGCGTCGAGAGATCGTGTCGTGGTGCACTGCCATCTCCAAGCCCCTCTGTACGTTTCTTTGTTTGCATCCCCGCAGGGAGTACACTGTTGATCTGGAGGAAGGCACCCAACACTTAATGAGATACAAGACCATCGCTCCCCTTGTGGCCAGTGGAGCGGTCCAGCTCATATAACCGGAGCTGAGGAAAGGTAAAATCAGATGGATTTGAAATGCTGAGGGTGGCCGACAGCTCTCAGATCCTCCTTCGATTCTCTGAGGTCTCCTTCATATCTTTCCCCTCTCACCCTCAATCTATGCCCTCTAGTTCTGGACTCCCCCACCCCAGGGAAAAGACCTTGTCTATTTACCCCATCCATTCCCCCTCTTGATTTTATAAACCTCTATAAGGTCACCCCTCAGCCTCCGACGCTCCAGGGAAAACAGCCCCAGCCTGTTCAGCCTCTCCCTATAGCTCAAATCCTCCAATCCTGGCAACATCCTTATAAATCTTTACTGCACCCTTTTCAAGTTTCACAACATCCTTTCTACAGCAGGGAGATCAGAATTTTACGCAGTATTCCAGGAGTGGCCTAACCAATGTCCCGTACAGCCACAACATGACCTTCCAACTCCTATATGCTCCCATTCTCCAGGGCCCCGCCAGTTTCTTTAAGTTCTGGCTGCCTTCTGTGACTTCCTCGTTGGTAAACTGTGGGTCTAATTTCTTGCCGGTCAGTTTGTGTTGCTGTGAGGTGTCATGGTTTGGTGGGTTCAGGGTTGAGATGGGGAGACCGTGTTAGCACTGCTGCCTCACAGCACCAGGGTCCCAGTTTGGATTCCAGCCTCGGGGCGACTGCCTGTGTGGAGTTTGCACATTCTCTCTGTGTCAGGTGGGTTTCCTCCCACAGTCCAGAGATGTGGGCGGCACGGTGGCACAGTGGTTAGCACTGCTGCCTCACAGCGCCAGAGACCCGGGTTCAATTCCCGCCTCAGGCGACAGGCTGTGTGGAGTTTGCACGTTCTCCCCGTGTCTGCGTGGGTTTCCTCCGGGTGCTCCGGTTTCCTCCCACAGTCCAAAGATGTGCAGGTTAGGTAAATTGCCCATAGTGTTAGGTAAGGGGTAAATGTAGGGGTATGGGTGGGTTGCGCTTCAGCGGGGCGGTGTGGACTTGTTGGGCCGAAGGGCCTGTTTCCACACTGTAAGTACTCTAATCTAGTCTAATCTAATCTAATCAGATGTGCAGATCAGGGTGAATTGGCCATGCTAAATTGCCTGTGGTGTTAGGTGCAGTCGTCAGAGGGAAATGGGACTGGGTGGGTTACTCTTCGGAGGGTCGGTATGGACTAGTTGGGCCGAAGGGCCTGTTTCCACACCACAGGGAATCTAAATCTAAATTGAGAGCAACAGGAATGGACAAGGTGGTTTACGCTCGAAAAAAACAGGAGAAACTAATGATGTGTTTTTTTTTTGGAAAATTTCTTTTCAGAATCTGTTATCAGTCTGCACGTCCAGGATTTGTGAACCCCCATGTTGTCCCAAAGCTAACGTGTCCTGTTAGTGAGTGCGTCGGGTTTATTACAGCGGAAGCTAATAAAAGTTAATTGTCACTTTTCTGACCAGCTTTCGGAGTGATTCGCAAAGGGACAGGCCAGAACTGGAACATCATCCTCTCCTGCTAAAAAGGAGTGAGGAAATCGAGGTTACAATGATCAGCTGAGAGACTGAAATTCCACAAATCAGATGGCCTCAATCTTACCTGGGTAAAAGAGCTAATTGCAGAGATAGCAGACGGGTTTGGTTGCCTTTTTCCAGCATTCCCCAGATTCCGGAATAATAAGTGTGGGAATTGGTCAGTGTGACAACGCAATAGGAGAAAGGGGTGCTGCGGGCCAGTCGTCCTGACATCACACCTCACATCCTGACATCAGTGCTGCCCCTTGAACTGAGGGATTTAGATTCAGATTAGATTCCCCGACAGTGTGGAAACAGGCCCTTCGGCCCAACAAGTCCACACTCCAGAGAGTAACCGACCCATTTCCCTCTGACTAATGCATCTAACACTATGGGCAATTTAAGCATGGCCAATCCACCCGACGTGCACGTCTTTGGACTCTGGGAGGAAACCGGAGCACCCAGAGGAAACCCACGCAGACACCAGGAGAATGTACAAACTGCACACAGACAGTCACCCCCCGAGGCTGGAATCGGACCTGGCACCCTGGTGCTGTGAGGCAGCAGTGCTAGCCAGTGAGCCACCGTGCCTGCCGTCGGTTTCAGAATCAACCACGTTTGCTCTGTTTTGGCCAGGCTGGTGAAAATAGCAGCAAACTTCATTCCCGGTACGACGTGAAAGAATCGATTTGTTGTGGAGGAAATTTCAACAATTCATTTGGGGAAATCATAATGTGATCAGACCAACTCAAAGGGAGATTGTGTCGTAGCTTGTGGGTGTTATCCCTAAGCAGGGCATCCAAAAGGATGTTTGATAAGGTGCCACACGTAAGGGTTTGAGTTATAAGGAGAGGCTGGTTAGGCTAGGGTTTAGGGGGTTGTGGGGTGACTTGGTAGAGTTTATGAAATCATGAGGGGGCATTAATAAGACGAGCAGTGGGTGTCTTTTCCCTCGGGTGGGGGATTTCAAGACAAAGGGGCATATTTTGAAGATAAGAGGAGAGTGATTTTAACAAGACGGGGGGGCACGACTTACTTTGCTCGGAGAGTGGTTCATGTGTGAATCAACTGTCTGAGGAGCTGCTGGATGTGGGTACAGTTAGAACATGGGAGAGACATTTGGATAAGTATGCAAATAAGGAATGTTTGGTGGGATGTGGGCCAGGAGCAGGCAGGTGGGACTAGTTTAATTTGGGATCATGATGAACATGGATTGGCTGCACCAGAGGGTCTGTTTCTGTGCTGTGAGACTCTGTAACAGAGTAATATGCAAGCTGGCAGTTGGGGAGTGAGATATTAACATGGATAGAGCTTTGGTTAATAGACAAGAAACCAAGAGGAGGCATAAATGGGGTCCTTTCACATTGGCAGGCTGTAACTCAATAGACAATAGGTGCAGAAGTAGGCCATTCAGCCCTTCGAGCCTGCACCGCCATTCAATATAATCATGGCTGATCATTCCTAATCAGTATCCTGTTCCTGCCTTATCTCCATAACCCTTGATTCCACTATCTTTGAGAGCTCTATACAACTCTTAAAAGACATTTAGATAGACATTTAAGCACGCAAGGAATAGAGGGATACAGACCATGAGCAGGCAGATTGGATTAGTTTAAAACAGCATCATGGAGCAGACATTGTAGGCCAAAGGGCCTGTTCCTGTGCTCTATGACTGCTGGTTCCAGTTTACCAATGTTGCAAGGTTACTGGGTGCCTTACGGTAAAGAAGCTAAGTAAATGGGATGCTGGAATAGTTTCTATTGCCTTTAATCATGAAGTACGAGACTTTACTGAGAACGGAAAATGCTGGGGATCACAGCCGGCTGGGCGGCATCCATGGAGAGAGAGCGGGCTAACATTTCAGGTCTAAATGACTCTTCATCAGAGTGCTAGCAGAACACCATCACCAAACATACCTTGCCTTCACTCTCCATGTCTGCATTGTTCCCTCTGGGACACCCAAGTATGTTCCTCAACCATTAACACCTCCCCCCAACCCCCACCACTTCCCATGTAACCACAGAAGATGCAACACCAGCCCTTCACCTGCTTCCTGCTCACCATCCAAGGGCCTAAACAGTCTTTCCAGGTGAAGCAGCATTTCACCTATACTTCGTCCCAATGTGGCCTATTCTACATCCGAGAAACCAAGTGCAGACTGGGTGACTGCTTTACAGAACACCTCCAGTCTGTACGCAAGCATGTTCCCAACCTTCACTGTAACACAGCGCCCTGCTCACATGCCCACTGTCCTGCTGCCAGAGTGTCCAATCCTTTCATAATCTTATACTCGTGGACAGCAGTGCTGGAGGCCTTCAGCTATTGACACTGAAACAGACAGTGATGGATTGCAGATGGGACAAAGCTTGATCGATATGTAAGTCGTCAGGAGGACACTGCAAAGTGATAGCGACAGAATCCATGAGGAGTCGAGAGTGTGGCGCTGGAAAAGCACAGCCGGTCAGGCAGCACCCGAGAAGCAGGAACATCAATGTTTCGGGCAAAAGCTCTTCATCAACGTCGATTCTCCTGCTCCTCAGATGCTGCCTGACCGGCTGTGCTTTTCCAGCACCACTCTCTCTGATCTTCAGCATCTGCAGCCCTCGCTTTCTCCGAGATTCAACGAGGAGACAGCAAAGTGCCAAGTCTCCGAAGGGGAAGTGTGAGGTTACGGACTTTGGGAAATGCAGAACGTTTTTGAAACGTATAAAAGTCCGTGTTTAGAGAGACTTGGGTGTGAGCGAGCAAGGAGCTCACAGGTCGTACAAAGATAGAGTGAGCAAGTCAGAAGCCGAGTGACAGGCTTTCTGCAGCAGTAACATTGTATTCCTCGCTCGGTTCAGTTCCCCTCGTGCACTTTTTTGTCTAGTGTGATCTGCACGCAAAACAAAACTTTTCACTGTAGTTGGGAACATGTGGCAGTAATAAATCGCATCAGGGCTGACCTTTACTGCAAAGTGCCGAGAGCACATGGATGAAAATGTCTTGCGACAATTGTGCGGGGCTTTGGTGAGACTGCAGTTCGAGTCCTGTCTCCTTATGGAGCAGTGTTCCACATGAGGTTTCAGACTTGTCCCTTTCAGGGCCGTTAAGTGGAAGCAGCAAAGACTGTCATGCCTGGTGTCTGGGATGCGGGGTGCGGGTTTAGTCGTCGTGGAGAGGCCGAGTGAGTTGGGTTTGATGTTTGCCAGAGTGAGAGGTGAAATGTGGGAGACGTGTGAAGCGGTCGACTGAGAGGGATTGTTTACCCCTGGCTGGAGTTTAAGGGATGGGGGTGTGGGGGAAGGCACAGTCTCAGAATGAGATGGGGGGGGGGGGGGAGCGGAGGGGCAGAGGGGGGGGGGGGGGGGGGGGGGGGAGTCTCTTCATGAGGAGAGGTTGGGTGGGTGAATCTATACCTCATGCACCATTGTGCGGGATATTTCAGACTGGGAGTAATAAATTGTTTGCCCTCTTGGGGATTGGAAGGAAAGTTGGCGGTGGTGAGTCCAAATCAGCCTTTTTCCTCATGGCAGTCTGCAGCTGACAATGAAGCCTCCTCCCTCAGTCAGGGTTCAGGGCCACTCGCTTGGGTGGAGGGGGTCAGCCTGAGCTGTAAATGCCAAATGCCTGAGCTCTGCTGACCACCTTGCAGCCAATCGCAGCGCCTGGCCTCCAATCGAACCTTGCTGTAGAGTTCAAATCAATATTGTTTCTGCTGCTGCTGCTTCAGGGACCAGTCAATGATTCCACACCTCGACTGGTCATTTCCCCACCTTTCAGCAGCGTTGGTGTTTGAACAAGCGATTGTCTGACCCTCACCCCGCCAACCTGGGTTTGTGGAGAGTCAGCAGTAGGGGAGGGTAACATTGAGAATTCCACAATTGGCTTTGTCCTCAGAGAGAGACAGAGGGCTCCTTGTTTGACTTGCTTTCGCAGTCCTACATTGAAGTCCACGTTTGGCGAGAGCTGGTTCAAATCCGCTGTCACCTCCTGACCCCTGTGTGAACAGGCTTTGCCTGCTCTGGGGCTTGTGTCAAACACAGCCAAGTGAGGGAAAGATTGCCCGCGAGCCCCTTTGAAGGGAGCATTCCCTTGTTTTGTCCCATTCTGAGCCCTCCTTGGCCTGTGGTTTGAAGTCTCTGCCTCGCTCTCACACTGACATGCCTCTGTCGTCAGCCTGCTGCAGTATCCCAGTGAAACTGAACATTGGCCTCAGGAGCAGCTCCATCATCCTTCAGTCAGCCACTCAGCAGCCTTTCAGACTCGACACTGATTTTCA
Organism: Chiloscyllium plagiosum; assembly: GCF_004010195.1. NCBI lineage: Eukaryota > Metazoa > Chordata > Chondrichthyes > Orectolobiformes > Hemiscylliidae > Chiloscyllium > Chiloscyllium plagiosum. The sequence goes on along the minus strand of NC_057751.1, from coordinate 14,708,066 downwards.
CGTCTGTTTCCTTTGCTCAGCTTCTTGTTTCTCCCCCTTTCAGACAAGCGTCCCTGCGGCTCACTGCACACCTTGCTATTGTCTTGCCCCCAACCTCCGCTCTCTGGTCTCTTGTCACTCGGTATCTCCTGTCCGTTGTTCCCTCCTCAAACCTGTCGCGTCTCGACTTTAGCCCAGCTCCGAGGGCAATCAAAATCTTGAAATGTGAACTCTGTTCCCCCCAGTGAAGGAATCGCGCTGTTTTCTAACTAATCTGAGCCAGCAGAAAACCTCTGGAAGACTCTGTGGAATTGTCGCTGCAGGAACTGTTTGGAAGCTTGCTAAATTTGAGAGCACGCAAATAGGTCACTGTCACTGATTAGATCTAAATCCTGGTGCAAACAGGCTGAACAAATGTTGGATTAAATTTAATACCGACTGGCAGGCAAATTGAGGACAGAATATCTGACACTGAACAGAACAGCAACTCGGAGCTCTCTCCCAATCGCTGTCAAGAAACTGTCTCAGGCAAATCAGAAATGAATACACAATCTCAGCAGGTCGAGCAGCAGCAGAGCTCACGTTTTGGGTGCGGTGACCCTGCTTCAGAACGGTGCGGGTCAAAGTCTGTGAGCAGTGGGGCAGCACGGGGGGCTCAGTGGTTAGCATTGCATGCCTCACAGCGCCAGGTACCTGGGTTCGATTCCGCCCTCGGGCGCCTGTCTGTGTGGAGTTTGCAGCCCAGTTTGAAGACAGGCCCAAGGCGTGTTGGCCAACCCCGGGGAACTGCCGGGCTCAAAAGGAACCAACGTTTGGGATGACCCTGCCAGGTCAAGTCGCAGAGTGCAGAGTCCACAGTACTGAATCTGCATCCAGGATTGGATGAAGGAGACGATTTGGACAGCCTTTTCTTGGAGACCTCGGGGGCTCAAAGAGAGGTGTTCCCCTTCCATCGCCCTCCCCAGAAATTGGATTGTGGCAGAGGGGTGTCCATCCCTCCACAATCTGGGCTGTGTGAGGAGGGGGTGGGTCAAGGCGGTTCGGGGAAGTGTGCAGTAACTTGACTTTGTGAAGACGGGACACCAAGGATTACGATGGGAGTTGAGGGGGTGGGGGGGTAACACACAAAGAAATTGCAGTCATGTCTTTTTAAAAAATGTTCTTCTCTTAAAAGTAACTCCCCGAGTCGTGAAACCCCCCCCATCAAAGGGAAAAGACGCCTGCCATCCAACTTATCAATGCCCCTCATTATTTTTTAAACCTACATATGGCTCCTCCTCACCCTCCTATGCTCCAGTGAAAAAAAATGTCCGAGCTGATATTGAAAATGTCCAAAGAGACTGAACGTTCAGCTGTACAGAATCTTGAAGTGCCATAAACAGGTACAAAAATAATCAAGTAAGCCAGTCGAGAGGACTAGAATACAAGCAGGGACTCTTTCGATGCTCACAATCCTGATTCGAATGCTCTTGGAAGCACTGGGAGCAGATCTGGGCACCACGCTGAGGAAGGATATATTGACCTTGTAGGAAGTACAAGTAGGTTTTGAAGTGGGAGATGGCACATGGCAGGGTGACACTAGGCACATAAGATGGCCGCTGAGCCAACAGTTGGCCACTTGACACACAAGATGGCCGCCGGTTGGAGCGAGAAAGCAGAGCAAACACAGATAATGCTTGGGGCCACCAGAATGCCAGCACAATGTGCTCACAACCTCATTGATTAGTTTAAGGCGGTGGGGGAGAGTAACGTACACTGCCCTCCGAAGTGTCTGGGTCCAGCCAACACCTTTGATATTAACAAAGGCTGCGCTGGAACTGACAATGACTGCATCGAAACTATCAACGATTCTGCAACGTTTTCAATAAACAAACCATGTTACAGAGACTATAAGCTCATGGCTGACCCATTATATCACAAAATGTCTAAAAGGGTCTTGATATGTGCTCCGGGTCGAGAGCTGACCTCTGCCCTGTTGGTGTCTTTCTCTCCCTGGAGCTCCAGGATTTCTTTGTACAGTACAGTCGCTGAACCCCACCTCTGACCCCGAGGGACGGTGATTTCCCCTGCAACAGTTTACAGTTGGACTTCAGGAGTTAGATTGCAGCACTCCTTGACTTCCAACGACACACGACAGGTAGCCAAATGCAGCTCTCTGAGGCAATGTCGAAGAATCTCTTTCTCCTCCCCCGCCCCTTCAACATGCTCATTCCATATTGTTGCCTTCTCCTTCACTCATGTCTCAGTCACGTACTGTAATTCGGTTACGTCATTGGGAGTTACACCATCTCCCATGAGCGTCGTCACGTCCCATCAAGATAAAGGCTGTTCTCGATCTCTCCGGCGAAGGGAGCCGGGCTGACTGAGGAAAGACTTCTGCAAAGGTGACGGTGACGCAAACGGCTTGCTCAATCCGTGGAAAGCTCCCCCCCCCCCCCACATCTCACCCCCACATTTATTTCTTTGAAATGGGAGCGGTTTCCATGTCAGCTGTTGACACTGTACTTACCGTATTGTGGTAATCGTCCTCTCTGCACAGCACCATTGACTCAGCTGCCCGGTTCAAAAGGTCAGCACTCTGCCTGCTTTCCAGTTGCCTCATCCACTTCCCTCCCTCACACAGCGTCTGCAGCGCTCTGGTTGACGACGGACGGGGACTGCCTGTCTGATTCATTCACATCCCCGGCAGTTTGGAGATCGACATCGCTTCCCCCACTCTGTCACAGAATCCCTGCAGCGTGGAAGCAGGCCGTTCGGCCCGTCGGGTTCATGCCAACTCTCTGAAGAGCATCCCACCCTATACCCCTCTCACCCTGCATTTCCCGTGGCTAATCCACCCAGCCTGCACATCCCCAGACACTGTAGTGCAATTTCCCCGCGGCCAGTTCATTTTACCCTGCACACACCTTTGGACTGGGAGGGGGGGGGAACTGGAGCACCCGGAGGAAACCCACACAGACATGGGGAGAATGGGCCACGCAGACAGTCACCCAGGGGTGGATTCAATCCCATGAACCTGGTGCTCTGAGCCACCATCCTGCTTATTTATTAGTGAGGGTCAGTGGTGGGGAAAGGCAAGACATTAGAGTTCAGACCAGCTGTGATCTTGCACAATGCTGGAACAGGCTCGAGTGGCCTGTAAAAGTACATTGTTCAAGGTTTGAGAAAGTACTGGAGATCAGAGTCCAGATTAGAGTGCTGCTGGAAAAGCACAGCAGGGCAGGCAGCATCTGAGGAGCAGGAGAATCGACGTTTCGGGCGTAAGCCCTTTATCAGAAGCATTCAAAGTTTGGAAGGTGCTGTCTGAGAAGGCTTGGGGAGTTGCTGCAGTGCATCGTGTAGAGGGTACACACTGCTGCTACTGAGCAGCATGGTGGAGGGAGTGGGGGTGTGGGGACAATCAACTGGGGGCTGCTTGAACCCTGGATGGTGTCGAGCTTCTCGAGTGTTGTTGGAGCTGCCCCCCCCCCCGCCCATCCAGGGCAAGTGAGGGGTATTCCCTCACACCCTCCTGACTTGGGCCTTGTCGGTGGGGGACAGTCTTTGGGGAGTCCGGGGGGGGGGGGAGTTAATTTGATATTTGGAAGGAACACTTTGGGGGTGGGGAAGAAAGTGAGAATGACAATTGAAGTGGAAGGGGTCGCCTTCCAAAAAAGTTGGCAGACCTGTGCGTTTCAGAAAAATATCAACAGAAGAGGCTCGATGCGATGCAGAAGTTACAAGGATAGGGATAGTCAAAAGAATGGGGGAAAGCAAAGGACATTTGAGCAAGACGTCGACTCACGGTTTTCACAAGATCCGAGGAGATACTCCACGTCCAACCCCCCTGTCTGCCTCAGAATCTTGACAACAAGACAGGACAAAAGCGCAGGAAAATCATTGAAAAGACGGAGGCTGAGACTCAATGAGGGTTTAAAATTCTTTTTTTCAAATCTTCCCCTCCCTTGCTCAAAAACTCCCCTCCCTTTCTCTGTAATCCCCTCCAGCCCCACAACCTTCCCAGGAAGGAACAGGAGGAGGGCCATTCAGCCCATTGACCTCTTCCTGCTGTTCAACTGGTGGCCCACCCGATCGCCATAACCCTGTACACCGATAGTGATCAGAAATCAATTAATGTCAACCTTAAACATGCTCAAAAACTGAGCATTCACAGCCTTTTGGGGTAGAGTTTAATTTCGATAAATGCGAGGTGCTACATTTTGAAAAGGCAGATAAGAGCAGGACTTATACACTTAATGATAATGTCCTAGGGAGTGTTGCTGAACAAAGAGACCTTGGAGTGCAGGTTCATAGCAGGTAGATAGGATAGTGAAGAAGGTGTTTGGTATGCACTGTTGGAATATTGCGTGCAATTCTGGTCTCCTTCCTATCGGAAAGATGTTGTGAAACCTGACAGGGTTCAGAAAAGATTTACAAGGATGTTGCCAGGGTCGGAGGGTTTGAGCTGAACTGGCTGGGCCTGTTTTCCCTGGAGTGCCAGAAGCTGAGGGATGTTTCATCGTATCATAGTAATAGAGCAGGAGGAGGCTACATGGCCCATTGAACCTGCCCTTCCATTAAGTTCAGGGCTGATCTATCCGTTTTCTCAGCTCCTCCGACCTGCATTATTCCCATCACCCTTAATTCCCCGACCACGCAAAACCAATCCAACTGTATCCTGAATATATTTAATGAAACTGCCTCTCCTGCTTCCTTGGGCAGAGAATTCCATAGATGTACGTCTCTGGGAAAAGCAGTTCCTCCTCATCTCTGTCCCAAATCTACTCTCCCTAATCTTGAGCCCATGTCCCCTCGTCCTCGTCTCACCCACCAGTGGATATAACTTGCCCTTCTCGATCTTATCTATTCCTTTCATAATTTTATACGTTTCCAAAAGATCCCCTCTCATTTTGCTAAATTCTAGTGAGTGCAGTACCAGGCGGCTCAACCTCTCCTCATCGGGTAACCCCCCCTCATCTCTGAATGAGACTCCTCTGCACCCTCCCCTTCCTCAAGTGAGGTGACCAGAACTGCGCACAATACTCCAGGTGCGGCCTCACCAACACCTTGTCCAATTGTAGCAGAACCTCCCTGCTCTTCAATTCAATCCCTCTAGCAATAAAAGCCAATATTCCGTTTGCCTTCCTGATTATCTGTTGCGTCTGCAAATCAACTTTTAGCGATTCATGTACCAGCACTCCTAAATCCCTCTGCACAACAGCACGATGCAATCTTTCACCGTTTAAATAATACTATTTTTTTCCTTCCAAAGTGGATAACCTCACATCTACCAACATTGTACTCCATCTGGCAGACCCTCCCCGACTCACTTAACCGATCGAAATCTCTCTGCAGATCTTCCACATCCTCTGCTTTTCCACTCAATTTAATGTCATCAGCAAACTGGGATATGTTACACACGGTCTCCTTTTCCAAATCATTTAGATACATGCCATGAATAATTGTGGGCCCAACATTGACCCCTGTAGCTCCCTGCTCACCACTGATCTCCAACCATTTATCCCAATTCTCTGCTTTCTATTGGTTAACCAGTCCTCTGTCCATGCTAGTACATTCCCTGCAACTCCAAGCATTGTTATCTTATAGAGTCATAGAGATGTACAGCATGAAAACAGACCCTTCGGTCCAACCTGTCCATGCCGACCAGATGCCGGCCGATTTACCCTATCCATGCCCCTCATAATTGTGTAAACCTCGATAAGGTCACCCCTCAGCCTCCGACGCTGGGGGGAAAACAGCCCCGGCCTTTTTGTGGCACCTTATCGAAAGCCTGCTGGAAATCCAAGTATACAACATCCACCTGTTCCCCTCCATCCACCCTCCATCCTCAAAGAACTCCAGTGAGTTTGTCAAACACGACCTCCCCTTCCTGAATCCACGCTGCCTCTGCTTGATGGAATCCTTTTCATTCAGATGTCACACTATTTCTTCTGTCATGATAACCTCTAGCATTTTCCTGACTATAGATGTTCAGCTAACTGACCTAAGGTCACCTGCCTTTTGCCTGTACCCTTTTTTGAAACAACAGCATGATGTTCGACGTCTGCCAGGACCTGCCCAGAGACCAGTGAATTATTGGAAAGTTACCACGAATGCAGCTACAATAACATCCACCATGTCTTTCATCACCCTGGGATGCATTCCATCAGGACCAGGGGACTTACCTACCTTTCAGCCCTCAAGTTTGTTCAACCCTACCCCTTTAGTGATAACTATTGAATTGAGGTCCCTGCCTCCCATCATATCATTGACATCAATCTTTGGCATCTTGAACATGCCTTCAACTGTGAAGACTGACACAAAATTAGTTATCCGTTTCGGCATGACCCCCAATATTAATTCCCCTTTCTCATCCTGCAAGGGATATTATTGAAATTTATAATATTATCAGGAGGATGGATGGGATGAATAATCAAGGTCTTTTCCCTGGGTTGGGGGAGTCCAAAACTAGAGAGCATAGGTCTAAGGTGAGAGGGCAAAGATTTAAAAGGGTCCCAAGGGGTAATTGTTTCACGCAGAGGGTGGTACGTGTATGGAATGAGCTGCCAGAGGAAGTGGTGGAGGCTGGTACAATTACAGCATTTAGAGTCATAGAGATGTACAGCAAGAAAACAGACCCTTCGGTCCAACCTGTCCATGCCGACCAGATATCCCAACCCAATCTAGTCCCACCTGCCAGTGCCCAGCCCATATCCCTCCAAACGCTTCCTATTCATATACCCATCCAAATGCCTCTTAAATGTTGCAATTGTACCAGCCTC
>NC_057751.1:14700828-14701121 GCF_004010195.1 Chiloscyllium plagiosum | reverse complement strand
CTGTACAGCCGCAACATGACCTCCCAACTCCTATATTAAGAGGCATCGGGATGCGGACGAGAACAGCAAGAAAACAATCCGGGCCAAGTGCTGGCAAATGGGGCTAGATTAATGTAGGATATCTGGTCGGCTTGGAAGAGTTGGATGGAAGTGTCTGTTTCCGTGCTGTACAGTTCTATAACTCTCCCGACACCGAAGTCCCTTTGTATGTGCAGACTGCCCAACCTCCCAGGTTTGTGGAAATACTCAGCACATCTCTTCCTCTTATCAAATTGGATCACCTCTCAGATCTC
>NC_057751.1:14687828-14700328 GCF_004010195.1 Chiloscyllium plagiosum | reverse complement strand
GGAAGGTGTGTACTGAGGGAGTGCCGCACTGTCGGAGGGTGAGTACTGAGGGAGTGCTGCACGGTTGGAGGGTCAGTACTGAGGGAGAGCCGCACTCTCAGAGGGTCAGTACTGAGGGAATGCAGCAGTGTCAGAGGGTCAGTACTGAGGGAGAGCCGCACTGTCAGAGGGTGAGTACAGAGGGAGTGCTGCACGGTTGGCGGGTCAGTACTGAGGGAGTGCTGCACTGTCAGAGTGTCAGTACTGTGGGAACGCAGCACAGTCAGACGGTCAGAACTGAGGGAGTGCTGTACTGTCAGAGGGTGAGTACTGAGGGAGTGCTGCACTGTCAGAGGATCAATACTGAAGGAGGCCACGCTGTCAGAGGTTCAGTACTGAGGGAGTGCTGCACCATCAGAGGGTCAGTACTGAGGGAGTGCTGCACTGCTAGCGGTCAGTACTGAGGGAGTGCTGCACTGTCAGAGGATCAATACTGAAGGAGGCCACGCTGTCAGAGGTTCAGTACTGAGGGAGTGCTGCACCATCAGAGGGTCAGTACTGAAGGAGTGCTGCACCATCAGAGGGTCAGTACTGAGGGAGTGCTGCACTGCTAGCGGTCAGTATTGAAGGAGTGCCGCACTGTCAGAGAGTCAGTACTGAGGGAACGCAGCAGTGTCAGAGGGTCAGTACTGAGGGAGTGCCGCACTGTCAGAGGGTCAGTACTGAGGGAGTGCCGTACTGTCTGAGGGTGAGTACTGAGGGAGTGCTGCACTGTCAGAGGGTCAGTACTGTGGAAGCGCAGTATTGTTGGAGGGTCAGTGCTGAGCGAGTGCAGCACTGTCAGAGGGTCAGTACTGAGTCAGTGCCACATTGTCGGAGTGTCAGTGCTGAGGGAGTGCTGCACTGTCGGAGGGTCATTGCTGGGGGAGGGTCGCACTGTCGGAGGATCAGTACTGAGGGAGTCCTGGACTGTCAGAGTGTCAGTACTGATGGAGTGCCGCACTGTCAGAGGGTCAGTACTGAAGGAGTGCTGCACGGTTGGAAGGTGTGTACTGAGGGAGTGCTGCACTGTCAGAGGGTCAGTACTGAGGGAGTGCTGCACTGTCAGAGGGTCAGTACTGAGGGAGTGCTGCACTGTTGGATGGTCAGTACTGAGGGAGTGCCGTACTGTCTGAGGGTGAGTACTGAGGGAGTGCTGCACTGTCAGAGGGTCAGTACTGAGGGAGTGCCGTACTGCCTGAGGGTGAGTACTGAGGGAGTGCTGCACTGTCGGAGGGTCAGTACTGAGTCAGTGCCACATTGCCGGAGTGTCAGTGCTGAGGGAGTGCTGCACTGTCGGAGGGTCATTGCTGAGGGAGTGCCGCACTGTGGGAGGGTCAGTACTGAAGGAGTGATGCACTGTTAGAGGGTCAGTACTGAGGGAGTGCCGCATTGTTAGAGGGTCAGTACTGAGGGAATGCTGCACTGTTAGAGGGTCAGTACTGAGGGAGCACCGCACATTTGGAGGGTGAGTACTGAGGGAGTGCCGCAGTGTTAGAGGGTCAGCACTGAGGGAGGCCATACTGTCAGAGGGTCAGTAGTGAGGGAGTGCCGCACTGTCAGAGGGTCAGTACTGAGGGAGCGCTGCACTGTCAGAGGGTCAGCACTGAGGGAGTCCTGCATTGTCAGAAGGTCAGTGCTGAGGGAGTGCCACACTGTTGGACGGTCAGTACTGAGGGAGTCCTAGGCTGTCAGAGTGTCAGAACTGATGGAGTGCCGCACTGTCAGAGGGTCAGTACTGAAGGAGTGCTGCACGGTTGGAAGGTGTGTACTGAGGGAGTGCTGCACTGTCAGAGGGTCAGTACTGAGGGAGTGCTGCACGGTTGGAAGGTGTGTACTGAGGGAGTGCTGCACTGTCAGAGTGTCAGTACTGATGGAGTGCCGCACTGTCAGAGGGTCAGTACTGAAGGAGTGCTGCACGGTTGGAAGGTGTGTACTGAGGGAGTGCCGCACTGTCAGAGGGTGAATACTGAGGGAGTGCTGCATGGTTGGAGGGTCAGTACTGAGGGAGAGCCGCACTGTCAGAGGGTCAGTACTGAGGGAACGCTGCAGTGTCAGAGGGTCAGTACTGAGGGAGTGCCGCACTGTCAGAGGGTGAGTACAGAGGGAGTGCTGCACGGTTGGAGGGTCAGTACTGAGGGAGTGCTGCACTGTCAGAGTGTCAGTACTGTGGGAACGCAGCACGGTCAGACGGTCAGTACTGAGGGAGTGCTGTACTGTCAGAAGGTCAGTACTGAGTCAGTGCCACATTGTCGGAGTGTCAGTGCTGTGGGAGTGCTGCACTGTCGGAGGGTCATTGCTGAGGGAGGGTCGCACTGTCGGAGGATCAGTACTGAGGGAGTGCCGCACTGTTGGAGGGTCAGTACTGAGGGAGTGATGCACTGTCAGAGGGTCAGTACTGAGGGAGCGCCACACTGTCAGAGGGTCAGTGCTGAGGAAGCGCTGCACTGTCAGAGGGTCAGTGCTGAGGGAGTGCCTCACTGTTGGAGGGTCAATACTGAGGGATTGCTGCACGGTTGGAGGGTTAGTACTGAGGGAGTGCTGCACTGTCAGAGGATCAGTACTGAGGGAGTGCCGCACTGACACAGGGTCAGTACTGTGGGAACGCAGCAGTGTCGGAGGGTGAGTACTGAGGGAGTGCCGCACTGTCAGAGGGTCAGTACTGAGGGAGTGCCGCACTCTCACAGGGTCAGTACTGTGGGAACGCAGCAGTGTCAGAGGGTCAGTACTGAGGGAGTGCCGCACTGTCAGAAGGTCAGTAGTGAGGGAGGCAACACTGTCAGAGGTTCAGTACTGAGAGAGTGCTGCACCGTCAGAGGGTCAGTACTGAGGGAGTTGGATGGCAGTGCTGAGGGCTCGCCGTACAAGTGTAGAATCTCTGCTGAGGCAGCATTTGTCCATGCTCGGGGCATTCCTGAAGGAGTGCTGCAGTTGGAGGACCAATACTGCAGTCGTCTGGAAAACAGTGTTGGACTGTGAATTCCATTCAGGACAAAAGATTCCAGATTGATATGATTTTGCAGTGTTTCAGAGAGTTATCCTGTCGCCAATATTAACCCGTCAGCTACCATTAAAACAGATTGCTTGTTTTGACTTCATTGTTGTTTGTGACAGTTTGCTGAGTTGTTCATTTCCTATATTAGCGAGCTTCAAATAGACTGTGGGTTTTTGTAAAAGACCTTGGGATGGATTGAGATTCTGAAAGGGGCTATACAAATGCAATCATTCTTTATATTGCCAGGCTCCTGATCACTGCATTGTGTCTGCATTGGTGGTACAGGTTTGGTTATAGTGAACGCTCCCATTGTTCAACAGCGTGCTGAGCAGGATTTAACTTGAAGAGTGGTTTTCTTCTATGGTAACAGCGTGTGTAGATACAGCCCTGTTAGGAGACAGTGAGGGATTGGGGAACATGCTTTTCTTTCTGTCAAAATGCCACAGGACTGCACTCTAGATCCTGAAAGCAAGTCAGGTTTAAAGTCAAAATTCTCCCATATTTTAAAATCTTGCAGCTTTCAAGAAATCTTTGAGCAGCGTTTGCCAGCAAAGTAACATTGAGATTAATAGTGCTCACAGTGATCATTGTACAAGCTATCCAAAGGCTTGTGATCAAAGGTAGCATATGTTGTGAGTTGCCAAAAATTCCTGCCTTTCTGTGTAAAAGTCACATTAAAATGGCACAAGCGCACATTCAGTCAGCCTCACCATGAAACTGCTGGATTTGTGCATGAAATATAAATAAGAAAGCTTGGGCTTATATTCATCAATGGAAAGACTTTTTTTTAATGGATGGACTTCCTGTTCCTGTGATGTCATTCACTCCGACACAGAAGGAAAGTGAAATGTGGGCTGTCATCTCTGCAGGTCATCTACTGTTGCTGGGGACATACTTTTTTAAAAAATTCCTTTTTCCTTTAACTCAATCACTCTTTTTCTCTGCCTGATTTGTCCCCCCGCCCCTCCTTCACCCAATTTCCTCCACCTTTTCCTGAGATTTTATACGTCAACTGTTGAAGGAATCAACTGTTATTCCCATCATTCACAACTTCAGCTCACACCGCCAACAACTTTCGAGGGAAAAATACCTTTGAGGTGACAGGTGAGGGAAACTATCTCTCAGGGGATGGCTGTGAGATGCCTCCCTTGCTTGTAAAACCTAAACTGGTATATTTACACTTGCGTGACATTCAATAACACGGGGACCCTTGATTCCCAGAGAAATTGGGCACAGTCCCTGGCTTACTTCTGCAGATCTCAGTTGGATCAAATGTGATGGGGCAAAGAAACATTGTACAGCTCGTCAGGATAGATTCGGGAATTCCACACTCATCTATACCCACACTTCCCTTCTCGACTGCTCTAATCAGGACAGAGCAAAGTGCCGCAGCATTTGCACTTTCAACAAAAGCCCAATAGCTCTGATAGACTGCATGTTCACCTTCACAAACAGGCACACCTGCGTGGTGTGTAAGCTGCATGGTACAGTGCGAAAAGTCTTCAAGATCAGACAGAGAGACAGAAACCAGGGATACGCACACACACACACACACACAGTCTTCAGAGACGGCAGGACAAGTTGAGAAGCCATTAAAAAGGCAGAAGGTGTCTTTGGCTTTATTAAATCAGGTGCAAAGTACAAAAGCAAGAGCTGAACCTTTCGCTACCATGGGGTGAGCTCCAGGTGGAGGACTCCATTCCATTCTGAGCATCACCCTCCCTGCCCACCCCTACACATACTCTTAGGGAGGACGTCAAGGTGGAGAGGCGTTTCACTGGAGTGGCTGAGGGATGAGGGGGCTCAATTACATACAGGGACTGGTGAAACTGAAGGTGTTCTCCTTCCAATAGGGGAGGTGGGAGGGGAGACTTAACAGGGGCTTCCAACTCCCGTCGGGGTGTGACGGGCAAAACAAGGAGGATCTGTCTTCACTGGTGGGGACGTGGGGGTAATTGATTCCCGGGGAGAAAGAGAGGGAGGATGAGGAGAATTTGGGTTTTCGAAGGACGACATTGTTGTGCTCAAGAATGCATGGCCGGAAACAGTTGGAACAACAGCCTTAAAAAAGAAAGGAAAACGGAACGGGCGAATTTGTCAGCTCTCTCAATGAACAGGCACGACGGTCTCCTCCGAATCCATAACGTGTTGAAATGCGAAGTGGAGCGGGTTGGGATAAGAATCCCTCGGGATGAGAGAATGCGAGGGAGAACCGGGGGGCGGGGCTGCTCTACAACGTCCTGTGTCCGAGACAGGTCTGGTGGCCACCCTTTGCTGGCGCCGTTTCTGAACACCGTGCCCTCCGGCAGCCTGGTGTGAAAGCCCTTCCCCTCAGTGCCTGCAGCCACAACACACGCGCGCGCGCACACCGACTGGTTTCCCCTGCATCTCTCCTTGGTTGCTGGGAACTGGTGTCTTTTGAGCACAACCCCTGCCCCACACCCACCACCACCCCCACCACCCCCCTATTCTCGGTGGGCAGCAGACCCTCACCCGCACCTGCCCACGTCCTGCACAAACCCCACTTTTGTTGGTCGGTAATCTGCTCTTTTCTGTTTATTATTATTATTTAAGCTTTGCAGGTTATGTACAGTCATTGTTAGCTGTGAGGAGAGGGCTAAAGAGAGCCCGGGGTCAGTGGTGGGGGGGAGGTGGGGAATGGGTAAAGTGAGCCGCTCAGAAGATGAGGCAGCCCCAGTTGTCCTGGAAGCGTTGGGGTTGAGAGGACGGGACCGGGCTCCTTCGGCGCCATGTTCGCTCGACGTCGGCCGGGGAACGGCCGGAGCTCGTCTTGCGCCTGTCACCGTGGGGACGGCAGCCCAGCGGGCCTGCCACAGCCAGCGCCCTGCCAGGGGGCCGGGCGAGGACCAGCTCGGTGGCCACACCAGGTCCACCTGCCTGCTTGAGGTCTGCTGCGGCCTGCTCCTCACTGCAGCTCACCGAGGACGGCGTGGAGCACTGGCTGCTGCGACTGCTCCCCATCTCCTCCTCATCGTCGTCCTCCTCCTCATTGTCATCGTCATCGTCATCCTCCTCCTCTCCCTCCGCCGAACTGGCGCGGCCCTCGCCCACCACCAAGGACTGGGAAGAGGTATGGCTGCTGCCCTTCCTCCTGGCAGGCCCGGGCCTGGGCCTGCGCCTGGGCCTGGGCCTGGGCCTGGGCCTGGACTGACCCGAGGTGGACGGCAGGCTGAAGCTGCTGCTGCTGCTGTGGCCAGGGCTGCAGCGACCACTCGATTTATTGGTCTGCGTCTGGGCGTCCGACACAGCGACGGTGCATTGGCGGCGAGGCTTCTTGAGGCAGCCCCGGCCTGCTGGCCGTCCCCTCTGCCGAGGCCTGGCCTCTCCTTGCTCACAGCCGGCGGCCATCGACTCCTGGACCAGCCGCAGGTTCACCTTGGTCTCCCCGTACGACCGCTTGAGGGGATAGCCTTTCTCTCTGATCCTGCGCGGGTAGGCCTCGTCCGTGGAGCTGCACAGCTGCTGCCCCCCCTCCTTTTCCAGCTGGCCGCGGGTGCGTCTCAGCAGCATCCCCGCCCCCGGGTTCTGGCAGTCTCCCTCCCCCGGGTTTCCGCAGTCTCTCTTCCCAGTGCTCTCGCAGCCCCTCTCTCTGGGGGCCCCACAGCCCCTCTCCTTGGGCGTCTCGCAGTCACTGTCACAGCCACTCTCTCCTAGATTCTGGCAGCCCCTCTCCCTGGGGGTCTCACAGTCCCCCTCTCTGGGGGTCTCGCAGTCCCTCTCCCTGGGGGTCTCGCAGTCCCTCTCCCTGGGGGTCTCGCAGTCCCTCTCCCTGGGAGTCTCGCAGTCTCCCTCCCTGGGGGTCTCGCAGTCCCCCTCCCCGGGAGTCTCGCAGTACCCCTCCCCGGGGGTCTCGGGTTCATGCAGCCCCTCTCCCCAGGGTTCATGCAGCCCCTCTCCCCAGGGTTCATGCAGCCCCTCTCCCCAGGGTTCATGCAGCCCCTCTCCCCAGGGTTCATGCAGCCCCTCTCCCCAGGGTTCATGCAGCCCCTCTCCCCAGGGTTCATGCAGCCCCTCTCCCCAGGGTTCATGCAGCCCCTCTCCCCAGGGTTCATGCAGCCCCTCTCCCCAGGGTTCATGCAGCCCCTCTCCCCAGGGTTCATGCAGCCCCTCTCCCCAGGGTTCATGCAGCCCCTCTCCCCAGGGTTCATGCAGCCCCTCTCCCCAGGGTTCATGCAGCCCCTCTCCCCAGGGTTCATGCAGCCCCTCTCCCCAGGGTTCATGCAGCCCCTCTCCCCAGGGTTCATGCAGCCCCTCTCCCCAGGGTTCATGCAGCCCCTCTCCCCAGGGTTCATGCAGCCCCTCTCCCCAGGGTTCATGCAGCCCCTCTCCCCAGGGTTCATGCAGCCCCTCTCCCCAGGGTTCATGCAGCCCCTCTCCCCAGGGTTCATGCAGCCCCTCTCCCCAGGGTTCATGCAGCCCCTCTCCCCAGGGTTCATGCAGCCCCTCTTGCCTGGGTTCTGGCAGCCCTTCTCCCTAACCGGGGCCTCCACGTGCTTCCTTTTGCCCTGGGCCTTCCTTCCTGGCTTCAGTGTGTCAGCTGCGGTGGCCAGCGCCCCTCCCCTGATCCACCTGGAGCCCGCCCATGTCGTGTACGCCCTCAGCTCGTAGGGCATCTCCTTCGGGTAGGCCGGGCACTGGCCGCTCAGCTCGCCGGCGGAGGCACACTTCCCCTGCGATGTAGAGGCCACGTCCAGGCCCAGGCCTGCGCTCCGGGGCTCCCACGGGCTCTTGCTGGGCGGTGCAGGCGCTGGTTCTGAGGCGGTCTCCGATTTCCTGTCTGCTGCCATGATGCAGGGCCGTGGTTTCCTCTGCCGCCGCTGCCTGCGAGGGCGCCCCCTGGGCCGGGGCCGCCGACATTGAGGCCGCTGCTGAGACTGTCCGCTCTGGTATATCATCACCTTGTTCCCTGTCCTCACCTTGATTTTGGTCTGGTGTTGGCAGGACGGCTCCTGGTCGTAGCGTAGGTCCAGCCGCGAGCTGGAGGACGGAGGCAGTGGCCCCTCGAACTGTTCCCGGGCGTGTGGGCAGGCGTCTGCCTTGTCTAGCTTGTCCATTGCTCTCCTCCACTGTCCTGGCCCAGTCTCGCCTAATCAGCCAAGGGGCCCGGCCGTCTCAGAGTCCAGGTGCAGCACAGGCCCCCAGCTGCCGGCCTACCCTGAGGCCGGGGTGCACTTACACTTTGCTCCCGCCTCATCAAGTTCTGCTGCGGTTTACGGTGAAATCAGGCAGCCCTCTATCGCGTGGTGGGCATTTTGTAAGGTGAAGAAATCAGTGGGAGGGCACCGCCAGAGAGGACGAATCAGGTCACCTAGGAGAGAGAGAGAGTGCACAGCAATGTTCAACTTTACAATCCAGCTCGTTCTCACTCACTCTGTCTCTTACACAAACACACACACAAAGTTGAGGGTGCAGAAAGAGACCCCGTGTTAGCATCAGCTGAATAAACCTAATCTGCCCGTTCTAATCCCACTTTCCAATAGTTTGTGGGACTGAAGTGAAAATCTCTCCTATAGCTTGAGACCCTTCGACTCCTGTTAGCTGTGAAACAAGCTGAGCTGGAGTAGCGCAAGGCCCGAGCTGCAGTCCAAATGAATGGATGGTTTCCAGATCAAACAGGATAGCCACAGACCTTTGGATTTATAAGTGTTTTTCTTATTTCCTGTCTCATCCTTCTGCCATTTTACTTGAGTCTGTGTACTCTGGTAACTGACGTCTCTGCCAAAGGAAATACGTCTCCCCTGTCCCCGCTACACAAGCCCCTCAATCTGTCCACCTCGATTAACTCACCCAATGACTGTCCTCTGTTTTAAGGAAAACACCCCTGCCTACCCAACCTTTTTCTCTCCACAGAAGCTGCTTGACCTGCAGAGTTTTGCCCTCGCACTTGGTTATTCAGCACTGGGCAGCAGTGTTGGGAGTCCTAGAATCATACAGCACAGAATCAGACTCTTCGATCCAATCAGTTCATGCCAATGATAATCTCAAACTCAACCAGTCCCATCTGCCTGTGCTTGGCCCAAGTGAGTCCAAACCTTTCCTGTTCATGTACTTACCTAAATGTCTTTTAAACATTGTAACTGTACCTGCAACCACCACTTTGTCTGGAAATCCATTTCGCACATGAACCGCTCTGCGTTAAAAAATTGTCCCTCATGTTTTGTTAAATCTTTCTCCTCTCATCTTAAAAATACGTCCCCTAGTCTTGAAATCCCCCAACCTCAGAAAAAGATGCCTGCCATTCACCTTACCTATACCCTTCTTGATTTCATAAACCTCTCTAAGGTCACCCCTCAGCCTCCAAGGCTGCAGTGAAAAGAGTCCCAGCCCATCCAGTTGTGTCTTTTGATGTGATAATTAAACAGAGTTATCGAAACAAAACCGTTTTCAAAAAGACTACAAAATCTGGGCAGGTATCAATAAAGATTAATGACAAGTTTGCCAAAGAGAGGGGGGATAAAGTTAAAAATCACATAACACCAGGTTATAGTCCAACAGGTTAATTTGGAAGCACTAGCTTTCGGAGCACTGCTCCTTCATCAGGTAGCTGTGGAACAGGATCATTAGATGTTGGGGTGGCACAGTGGTTCAGTGGTTAGCTCTGCTGTCTCACAGTGCCAGGGACCTGGGTTTAATTCCATCCTCGGGCGACTGACTGTGTGGAGTTTGCACATTCTCTCCATGTCTACGTGGGTTTCCTCCCATAGTCCAAAGATGTGCTGGTCAGCCATGCTAAATTGCCCATAGTGTTCAATGCATTAGTCAGAGGCAAATGGGTCTGGGTGGGTTACTCTTCGGAGGGTCAGTATGGACTTGTTGGGCTGAAGGGCTTGTTTCCATACTGTCGGGAATCTAATCTAATTTATAGCAAAAGATCACAGTGTCCTGCAACTGAAATGATGTATTGAACAAACTTAGATTTCTGTAAAATCTTTCCTCTTTTAGAGTGGGTAACAAGTGTCGGTTCATTAATATGTTAATCCCAGAGCTTCTTTCAAGTCACATTCTCGAGATAACTTTATTAAAAAAGGTGGCGTCCTTTGTTACCTTTTGTTATCTCGAGTATGTGACTTGAAAGAAGTTCTAGGTTTTACACTTCAATGAGCCAAAACCTGCAACCCATTCTAAAAGATCAAAGACTTAACAGCAATGGATGTAGGTTTGCTCGCTGAACTGGAAGGTTCATTTCCAGATGTTTCGTCACTATTCTAGGTAACACCATCAGTGAGTCTCCGGATGAAGCACGGCTGATCTTTTCTGCCTTCTATTTATATGTTGGGTTCTACAGGAAATGGCATCACCAACCCAAAGATCCCCAAACATATAAATAGAAAGCAGGAAACATCAGCAGTGCTTCGTCTGGAGGCTCACTGATGATGTTACCTAGTATGGTGACGAAACATCTGGAAATGAACCTTCCAGCTCAGCGAGCAAACCTACATCTAGAACCTCAACTTGAGCTACAAATCTTCTCAAAACTCATTAACTTAACGGCAATGTCGGTTTATTCAATATATCGTTTCAGTTGCATGTTCCTGTGGTCATTTGCTATAAATTCTGTGCATTTTTGATCCTGTTCCACAGCTACCTGATGAAGGAGCAGCACTCGGAAAGCTAGTACTTACAATTAAACCTGTTGGGCTATAACCTGGTGTTGTGTGATTTTTAACTTTGTCCATCTCAGCCCAACACCAGCACCTCCACATCAAACAGAGGGAGGTCATTACAAAGGTTCATTTAGTTGAATGGGACCAGAGCAACACTTACCCGAAATGTCTTCATTTTACTTGGTACTTCAAAATTGCTTGTGGAAATGAAGTCAAAATCTCTCCTACAGCTTGAGACCCTTCAACTCCTGTGTTAGCTGTGAAGCCAGCTGAGTTGGAGTAACACCTGCACTCCCCCACCCCTTCCCCGCTTACATCCCACACAAATACCTCACCGCAAGTCAGCACAAAAAGTCCTGGAAATGAGACTGGCCGAGAGACATCACAGAACCAATGGATAAAACGAGACGGAGAAAAGTGAAACAGTCAGAGTGACACGTGACACACATGGGCTGAGGGAGATGGAGAGAAAGTTCAGACAGGAAAGACAGAAAGAAAGCAGTGCGAGACAGCCAAAGGACGGGGAGAGAGAATGGCACTGCATGTCTCGGGATTTTGAGGTTTTAGTTTGATAGTTCTTTTGTGGGACACCGCTGACTATGGCAGTATTTATTGCCGAGAGGACAGTTAACAGTCAACCACATTTCTGTCAGTCTGGAGTCACACGAGGAAAGAGCAGCAGTTTCCTTCCCTAAGGGACATCAGCGAACCAGATGTTTTCCTTTTGACAATTGACATTGGTTTCACAGTCATTGTTCGACTCTTAATTCAAGATTTGTGAAATCGTCAAATCAAGCAGCTTCATCATAAAGAAATCGTCTCTGACTAATTAGAAGTTTTTTTCGAGGAACTAGAGTGGATCGAGAGGAACTAGCAGATGTGTTATATGTGGACTTTAAGAAAGCTTTCGACAAGGTAGCTCACAAAAAGTAACATCATAAGAGCCCAAGGTGATGGGGGTAGTAGTTTTGACATGGATAGAGAATTGGCTAATGGAAAGGACACAGTGATTGGAGTTAAGGAAGTCTTTCTCAGGTTGGTAATCCCTGTTCCGAGTGGGATTCTACAGGGATCAGTGTTGGGACCGCAACTGGTTACAATTTTCGTCAACGACTTGGAAGGAAGAGGAGTGTGTCGTGTGGCCAGATTTGCAGGCGACACAAAAACGAGATGGAAAGGCAGGTTGCGAGGGGGATACAACAAGTTGGCAAATGGAGTTCATTTCGGAAAGGAGAACAACAGAACAGAGCACAACTTAAATTGATAACAGCTGCAGAATGCTGCAATACAAAGGGACTTTGGGGGAGCCTGTGCACAAGGCACAGAAAGCTAGCATAGCACACAGGTAAGCAGGTCATAAGGAAGGCTAATGGAACATTGGCCCTTATTTCAAGGGGGTTGGAGTACGAGAGTAGGGAAGTCTTACTGCAATTGGACAAGGTGCTGGTGAGGCCATATCAGGAGCACTGTGAGCAGTTTTGGTTCCCCTTATTTAAATAAAGATAATGTTTCATGTGGAGGCAGTTCAGAGAAGGTTCACGAGGATGATCCCGGGTAGGGAGGGATTTTCTGAAGATCAAAGACTAAACAGGTTGGGAAAGTACCAGTAGAGCCATAGAGACGTACAGCATGGAAACAGACCCTTCGGTCCAACTTGTCCATGCCGATCAGATATCCCAACCTAATCTAGTCCCACCTGCCAGCATCCGGCCCATATCCCTCCAAACCCTTCCTATTCATACACCCATCCAAATGCCTCTTAAATGTTGCATTTGTACCAGCCTCCACCACTTCCTCTAGCAGCTCATTCCATACACGTACCACCCTCTGTGTGGAAAAGTTGCCCCTTAGGTCTCTTTTAT
>NC_057751.1:14665950-14687316 GCF_004010195.1 Chiloscyllium plagiosum | reverse complement strand
GCACATTCTCCCCGTGTCTGCGTGGGTTTCCTCTGGGTGCTCCGGTTTCCTCCCACAATGGAAAGATGTGCAGGTTAGGGTGAACTGGCCATGCTCAATTGCCCACAATGATAGGTGCATTAGTCAGGGGTAAAATATAGGATAGGGGAATGGGTCTGGGTGGTTTACTCTTCAGAGGTTTGGTGTGGACGTGTTGGGCCAAAGGGCCTGTTTCCATACTGTCAGAAATCTAATCTAATAGAGCATGGAAACAGACACTTCAGTGGAACCATGCCAAAAGTAAACCCAAACTAAACTAGCCCCATCTGCCTGCACTTGGTCCCTATCCCTCCAAACATTTCTCTCAGAAATCTAATCTAATAGAGCATGGAAACAGACACTTCAGTGGAACCATGCCAAAAGTAAACCCAAACTAAACTAGCCCCATCTGCCTGCACTTGGTCCCTATCCCTCCAAACATTTCTCATTCATGTACTCATCTAAATGTTTTTTAAATATTGCAACTGTACTCGCATCCATTGCTTCCTCTGGAAGTTCATTCCACACATGAATCACTGTCTGTGTAAAGACTTGCCCTCATGTCTTTTTAAAATCTTTCACCTGTCACCTTATAATTATGCCCCCAGCCTTGAAATCCCCCACCCTGCCATTCACCTTATCTATACCCCTCATGATTTTATCAACATCGGTAAGGTCACGCCTCAACCTCCTACACTCCAGTGAAAAAAAAAACCCAGCCTATCCAGTCTCTCCTTATAGCTTATCCCCTCCAGTCCTGGCAACATCCTGGTAAATCGCTTCTGAACCTCTCCAGCTGAACAATATCCTTCTTGTAACAGGGCAACCAGAACTGGACAATGTAACCCAAAAGAGGCCTCACCAATGTCCTGTACATCTTCAACACGACGTCCCCAACTCCTATACTCAAAGGTTTGAGCAATTAAGGCAAACATGCTAAATGCTTTCTTAACCACCCTATCTATTTGTGATGCAAACTTCAAATAATTAGGTTTCTGAGCCCCTTGGTCTCTCTCTGTTCTACAACGCCACCCAAGGTCCTATTTTAATTGTATAAGTCCTGTTCTCGTTTGTTTTACCAAAATGCAATGTGTCTCATTTATCCAAGTTAAACTCCACCTGCTGCTACTCAACTAATTTTTACCCAACTGATCAAGATTTCTTAATAATCGAAGATATACTTATTCACTGTCCACTGTATCGCCAACCTTGGTGTTACCCATAAACGGACTAACCAAGCCTTCTACATTTTCATCGCGATCATTAATATAAATGGCAAACAGAAGTGGACCCAGCACCGTTCCCTGTGGAACACCATTAGTCACAGTTCTCCAGTCCGAAAAACAACCCTCCACCATCACTCTCTTGTCCCCTGGCACTGAGACAATCTTGTAACCAATTCTTCCCTGAGGTCTGAGTGTCTTTGGAAGTCTTTGTTACAGAGAGCTGTGGAGACAGAGTCTTTGCAGAGTCGGATGCTCAATCATGATCTCATTGAATGGTGGAGCAGAATCGAGGGACCAAGTGGCTTACCCCGGTCCTATGTTTCTAAACTTAAGAGATCACCATTGATTTGTGCAACATGCTGTGGGGTGGTCACTAAGGCATGGATGGGGGGGGGGGGGGGCAAAGTCACAGATGATGCATACCAGAGTTGGGAGGCACCATTTAGCATTCGCTCGGTGAAAGTGAGGACTGCAGGTGCTGGAGATTAGAGTTCAGAGTGTGTTGCTGGAAAAGCACAGCAGGTCAGGCAGCATCCGAGGAGCAGGAAAATCGACATTTTGGGCATAAGCCCTTCATCAGGAATGAGGCTGAGAGCCTCAGTGGTGGAGAGATAAATCCACCCCAAGGCTCCCAGCCTCATTCATGATGAAAGGCTTTTGCCCGAAACGTCAATTTTCCTGCCCCTCGGACGCTGCCTGACTTGCTGTGCCTTTCCAGCACCACTCCAATTTAGCATCCACTGTCAAAGAGAAGACTCAGAATGCTCACTACAGTGAGGCATGAGAGCATGCTGGGACACACTTCACACATGACTCGTCAGACCCACCTTTTCCGACATTAATCCCTGAACCGAGCACTCACCACATTCACTGATGGTCCTGTTGGATGAGCATGATCTCTGCCTCAAGACTGTCAGACCAGATCAAATATAAACCGGGTGGAACAGTGACATCAGTGTTCAAGGACAGGAGTGAGTGTGAGCTCATAAAGGGACAAAGTATTATCACAAAGGAGTGAGCAGCATGCACTCTCAGGACAGGGACAGTGCCATATTAGACACAGAGAAAAACGACTTCGACTTTTTTAAACCAAATGTAATTCTCCCCCTACTCTTTTAACCTGAAAGTAAGGCTCTCTCTACTCCTTTAAATGGAAAGTAAATCTCCCTGTACTCTTTTAACTTGTAAATACAGCTCGCTATACTCTTGTAAACTGAAAGTAAATATTACTCTATTAAAGCAAAAATAAATGGAAAGTGAGGCCCTCCTATGTTGTCCCCATTACATATTCCAAGGATAGGACAGCACAGTGCCAGATACACACGGGGCGAGATACAAAATAAACATCCCTTAATTTTTAATAAAGGAAGTCATGTTCTCTTGACACTGTCTCCTTCGAGCAGAGGGAAAGCACAGGGTTAGATACAATGTAAAGCTTTCTGGACTCTTATAAATCGAAGGGAAAGTTCCCTCGATACCATGGAGACAGTGAGGTCTGCAGATGCTGGAGATCAGAGTTGAGAGTGTGTTGCCGGAAAAGCACAGCAAATCAGGCAGCCTCCGAGGAGCAGGAAAATCGACGTTTCGGGCCAGAGCTCTTCATCAGAATCATGCTGCCTGACCTGCTGTGCTTTTCCAGCAACACGCTCTCAACTCCCTCGATACTATCCCGATCAAACACTCCCAGGAGAATGACAACACTGGGTTAGATACAGAGTGACGCTTCCTCTGCACTGTCTCCATCCAACACTCCCAGGACAGAGTTAGATACAGAATCAAGATTTCTTTACTCCTTGAAACAAAGTAAGGAGGAGTTCATTGAATGCATCTGCGATAGTTTTCTTGAACAGTACATAATGGAACTGCCAAGGGAGCAAGCGGTCTCAGATCTGGTCCTTTGCATTGAGATAGGAATAATTAACGGTGTCATAATTAGAGATCTTCTTGGAAGGAGCGATCACAGTATGGTTGAATTTAGAATACAGATGGAAAGTGCAAAGATATAATCCAATACCAGGGTCCTGTGCTTAAACAATGGAGAACACAACAGGATGAGGGAGGAGTTGGCTAAAGTAGGCTGGAAGCAAAGACTTTGTGGTGGGACAGTTGAAGAACAGTGGAGGACTTTCAAAGCAATTTTTCAAAGTGCTCAGGAACAGAATATACCAGTGAACAGGAAGGACTGTAGGAAAAGGGGTAATCTGATGTCTCAGGAAATAAGGGAGGCTATCAAACTGAAAGAGAAAGCATAGAAAGTGGCCAAGATCAGTGGGAAACTAGAAGACTGGGAAAGCTTTAAAGGTCAACAGAAAGCCACAAAACGAGCTGTACAGAAAAGTAAGATAGATCATGAGAAAAAAAGCTAGCTTAGAATGTAAAGGCAGTGCAAATATATCAAACAACAAAAGAGTGGCTAAAGTAGACATTGGTCCTTTCGAGAATGAGAAGGGGCATTTAGTAATGGGATATGAGGAAATGGTCGAGGCATCAAATAGGTATTTTGTGTCAGTCCTCACAGTGGAAGACACGAATAACATGCCAGTAATTGACAAAGAGACAAAGGTAGGTGAGGACCTGAAAATAATCATTATTATGAAAGAGGTAGTGTTGGGCAAGTTGATCAAGTTAGGAGTAGACAAGTCTCCTGGCTCTGATAGAATGCATCCCAGGGTGTTAAAAGAGATGGCGGGAGAAATGACTTAGAGTAATTTCCCAAAACTCAGTGGACTCGGAGGCAATTCCAGAAAATTGGAAAACAGCAACTGTGACACCACTATTTAACAAGGGAGGTGGACAAATATGGGGAATTATAGACCAGTTATCTTAACTTCTGTGGTGGAGAAAATACTTGAACCTATTATCAAAGAAGAAGTAGGAAGGCATCTAGATAGAAATTATCCCCTCAGGTAGACACTGCATGCGTTCATGAGGCCAAGTCGTGCTTAACTAATCTTTTGGAATTCTACAAAGACCTTACAAACATGGTGGACAACAGGGACCCAGGAAATGTGGTGTACCTAGATTGCCAAAAGGCATTCAACAAGGTGCCGCGCAAAAGGCTGCGACATAAGATAAAGATGCAAGGTGTTACAGGTATTATATTAGCACGAATAGAGGATTGGTTAAGCAACAGGAAGCTAAAAGCATTGGCATTCAGTGACGACTGGTGTGCCTCAGAGATCAGTGTTAGGAATGCAATTACTGACAATTTACAGGGATGATTTGGAGTTGGGGTCCACATGTTTGCAGGTGACGCTAAGATGAGTGGCAGAGCAAAGTGCAGAGGACGGTGAAACTTTGCAAAGGGACATAGATCATTTAAGTGAGTGAGTATGGGTCTGACAGATGGAGTACAATGTTAATAAATATGAAGTTGTCCATTTTGGTAGGAATAACAGTACAAAGGACTATTATTTGAATGGTAAGAATTGTAGCATGCTGCTGTGCGGAGGGACCTGGATGTCCTTGTGCATGAATCACAGAAGGTTGGTCTTCAGGCACAACAAGTAACTAGGAAGGCAAATTCAATTCTGACTTTCATTGCTAAAAGGATTGAGTTTAAAAGCAGGGCACTTATGTTGCAACTGTACAGGGTGCTAGTGAGGTCACATTTGGAGTACTGTACACAGTTTTAGTCTCCTTGCTTGAGACAGAATGTACTGGCACTGGAGGGGGTGCAGAGGAGGTTCACTGGGTTGATTCCGGGGTTGAGGAGGTTTGTTTATGAGGAGATATTGAGTAGACTGGGATTATATTTATTGGAATTTAGAAAAATGAGGGGGGGGGGGGGATCTGATAGAAAATAGAAACTTATGAAGGGAGTACCTCAGATAGATGTGTTATGGACCAGGCCAGCCACCCTCAAAACATCTCAGGAAAGTAGCTTGGACCCTACTTTAACTAGTTGTTTTAAGCAGGTGTCGAGCAGATATTCCAGGAGGGATGCAGCTGGTCAAACCACTTAGTTTGTAACAAAACAGAATGAAAACATAAACAAAAGAGAACAGAATATAGAATAACTTAATCTGTCTGAAAATCCCACAGATTATCTCGATTTAATGATGCTGTCACAAATAATTGCAATAATCCCCATAAACACCCCTTGGCAAAAAAGAAAAAATCCAATGCAAGTTCATACAGGAGAGATGTCAGAGAGAGAGAGGGAGAGAGACGATCAGCATGGACCTGCTTCTTTGGGTCCAACAGCTTCGCCACTGACCGACCGCTTTCAGTAATCAGCCAGACTGCTAAAACCAAACCAAACCAAACCAAACCAGAGTAAAGCTGAGCTGGGAGAACTGGCCACTGCCCTTGCATTGTCTCTTTTTTAAAACTTAAAAGCCTTTTGTTTGAGGCAGTATCTGTTAACTCTGAAACCCTTCAAACCGAGAGCTTTCGGAATTGCTGCTTTTACAACCTGTCTGCAAAAAAAGAAGCCAAGGACACCATAACTTTGTTAAAGGAGCAGCATCGTCTCAGGAGGAGCGAGGCTGTTTCCACTGGCGAGTGAAACTAGGACAAGAGGGCGTAGCCTCAAAATTAGGGGCAAGAGATTTCGGAGTGAATTGAGAAGGAACTTCTTCACCCAGAGGGTTGTGAACCTGTGGAATTCCCTGCCCAGTGAAGCGGTTGAGACTTCCTTAGTAAATGTTTTTAAAGCTGAGATCGATCATTTTTTGTACAGTAATTAAGGGTTATGGTGAGAGGGCAGGTAGGTGGAGCTGAGAGCATGCAAAGATCAGGGTGGCACGGTGGCCCAGTGGTGAGCATTGTGCTCTACAGTGTGAGCGATCCAGGTTCAATTCCCACCTTGGGTGACTGTCTGTGTGGAGTTGGCACATTCTCCCAGTGTCTGCTTGGGTTTCCTCCCACTCTCTAAAAGATGTGAAGGCCAGCTGAATTGGCTATGCTAGATTGCCAATAGAGTTAGGTGCATTAGTCAGAGGGAAACGAGTGTGGGTGGGTTACTCTTCAGAGGGTTGCGTTGGGCTGAAGGGCCTGTTTCCACACTGTAGGGAAGCTCATATAATGTAACTGAATGGCGGAACAGGCTTGAAGGGACAGATGGCCCACTCCTGCTCCTAGTTCTAATGTTCTTAAACATTCCTCGATGCTTTTAAACTGACAATAAAGTTCCTTACACAACTGTCCCTATCAAACACTCTCAGGTCAGTAACATCGCCACCTTATGGGCGGCATGGTGGGTCAGTGGTTAGCCCTGCTGCCTCAGAGCACTCGGGTCACAGGTTCGATTCCAGCCTTGGGTGATTGTCTGTGTGGAGTTTGCACATTCTCCCCACCTTTGCGTGGGTTTTCTCCAGGTGCTCTGGTTTCCTCCCACAGTCCAAAGACGTGCATGTCAGGTGAATTGGCCATGCTAAATTGCCCATAGTGGTCAGGGATGTATAGGTTAGGTGCATTAGTCAGGAAAATGGGTCTGGGTGGTTTACTCTTCAGAGGGTTGGTGTGGACTTGTTGGCCGAAGGGCCTGGCTCCACACTGTAGAGAATCTAACCAATAATTGCACACTACACCATGTTAAACAGAATTTTCCACAGGTGAAAAATAATGTTCATGGTCAAGTTTAATTTAGGTTTTACATTTAACTATAGAATTAGTTATGCTCAAATTGCTCAAATACTTTATCAAAACATTGAGTTTCAGTCCTGTTCCAGAGATCCAGTAGGCACGAGGGAGCAGATCTCCCTGAATAACTGTACTCCTCATCAAAGTGGAGTTGATCTCTTGAAATTGTTACGCTCCACCTCTCTCCTCCACCAAAACTCCAATCATCAGCCAATGTTTTTAGCAAGATTTATCTTGCCCTCTCTCTCTCTCTCTCTCAATTGCAATATTCCATTCCCCGGACAGGACTAGCTCTGTCATTACTCCCTCTGCCAGGCTCTGAAGTAGCTCTGAAACTGGCCACTCTATCCAAATGCACTGAACGTGAACCTATTGTTCCTAATCAACCTGTTCAGTGATGTTATAGTACACCTCTGGAGCCGGTGAGACTTGAACCCAGGCCTCTCAGGGTATGGAGACTATTGCTCCATCACAAGAGGGCCCCTGCACTGAACTTGAAATCTGATGACAGAAACTTGCAGCAGGTGTAAAGGTTTCGGGTAAAGTTCAGGATATTGAAAGGCTGCATTGTTGAGGTTTTGCTGATGTCGCTGAAGATTTTTCTCTCGGACTAGTCCTGGTGAATCCAAGATGGAAAGCTTCAAAGCATATGAGGTTCTCAGCAAGATTCAGGTCTTATACTTTGCAGTGACTATTGGATATGTTAAACAATGGTGATGTGAAGCAATTCTCTGAATTAGGCTGTGCAGACAGGACAAGTTGAATACACCACTGAATTTCCTGAATTCATATTTGCGGCATTCACAAATGGTGGTGAAAGAGTTTGGTACCATGTCACATCATATCCAGAGTCATGCAACACATTTCTGATTAGCATGCAAGTCTTTAAGTGCAACTGTTCAAGTTAAAGCTGCCTCAAGTGTTACGCTGCACAACACATCAAGTGCTACCCCAGTTCCTCTGCTCCCTGTTCTACATGTCAGAGAGATGTACAGCACGGAAAAAGACCCTTCGGTCCAAACCGTCCATGCCGACCAGATATCCCAACCAATCATGTCCCACCTGCCAGCACCCGGCCCATATCCCTCCAAACCCTTTCCCATCAGATGCCTTTTAAATGTTGCAATTGTTCCAGCCTCCACCACATCCTCTGGCAGCTCATTCCACACACGCACCACCCTCTGTATGAAAAAGTCGTCCCTTTGGTCTCTTTTGTATCTTTCCCCTTTCACCCTAAACCTATGCCCTCTCGTCTGGACTCCCCACCCCAGGGAAGAGACTTTGTCTATTTACCCTATCCATGCCCCCTCATGATTTTATAAACCTCTATAAGGTCACCCCTCAGCCTCCGACACTCCAGGGAAAATAGCCCCAGCCTATTCAGTCTCTCCCTGTAGCTCAGATCCTCCAATCCTGGCAACATCCTTGTAAATCTTTTCTGAACCCTTTCAAGTTTCACAACATCTCTCCGATAGGAAGACCAGAATTGCAAGCAACAGTGGCCTAACCAATGTCCTGTACCGCCGCAACATGACCTCCCAACTCCTGTACTCAATACTCTGACCAATAAAGGAAAGCATACCAAACGCTTTCTTCACTATCCTGTCCATCTGCGACTCCACTTTCAAGGAGCTATGAACCTGCACTCCAAGGTCTCTTTGTTCAGCAACACTCCCAAGGACCTTACCATTATGCGTATAAGTCCTGCTAAGATTTGCTTTCCCAAAATGCAGCATCTCACATTTATCTAAATTAAACTCCATCTGCCACTTCTCAGCCCATTGGCCCATCTGCCCAAACTCTGAGGTTGCCTTCTTCGCTGTCCACGACACCTCCAATTTTAATGTAATTTGCAAATTTACTAAATTTCTCACGCTCACATCCAACACATATACCTTGAACTTGGTTGAGAAAATATAATCACCCTCGCCCTGTGTTGTTTGTGTCTCTCTCTCTTTCTCTCACTGAATTGGCTGCAGCAATCACCTTACAGTGAACCCTAAACTCTGATATTTCTGTTGTTCCGAAACATCTCGCTGTTTACAGGAGCATCATACTATGACCAACTGGCAATTCCTTAGTGATATCATCATCATAGAATCGCTACAGTACAGAGGAGGCCATTTGGCCCATCAATTCTGCACTGATCCTCTGTACAGCATCCCATCCTACACACCCTTTTTTCTTCTTATTATGACTAACCCATCCAACCTGCACATCCCAAGATGCTGCAGGGCAATTTAGCACGACCAACCTACCTAACCTGTATATCTATAGAAGGATACTGAAGCACTGGGAGGAAACCCAGGCAGACATAGGGAGAACGTGCAAACACTACACAGCCACCCAAGGCTGGAACTGAATTATGAGGCAGTAGTGTGAACCACTGAGCCGACCATGAATGAAACAATTTAGAATATTCCCAATAAAATATTAGTTGGCCTCTAACTAACAGATCCAGAAGACCATAAGGTACAAGAGCAGAGGCTGGCCATTCAGCCCCTTGATTCTGCTCAGCATTCAACAAAATGAAGCATTGATCTGATGATCTGTAACTCTATTTTCCTGCCTTTCCCCCATTATAAGAGCAAGCTTCCTCCAACCAAGGATGAAGATTCAGGATACAGTGGACTTGTATTCAGTTAGATTAGATTCCATACAGTGTGGAAACAGACCCTTCGTCCCTCCAAGTCCACATTGACCCTCCAGAGAGTAACCCACCCAGACCCATTTCCCTCTGACTAATGCACGTAACACTATGGATAAATTAGCAAGGCCAATTCACTTGACCTGTACATCTTTAGAGTGTGGGAGGAAACCCTCACAGACACCGGGAGAATGTGCAAACTCCACACAGACAGTCACCCAAGGTGGGAATTCAACCTGGCACGGTGAGGCAGCAGTGCTAACCACTGAGCCACCATGTCATACAAAATTAGTGCAGGGAGAGGGCCAAAGGATCTTTCCCAAATCTGGCTTCAATGTGAAAACACAATCATTTCCTTAATCTTCAGCTCAAATTGGAAGAGAGATTGACGACACACTCTGATTTTATCGTAAAAAGCAGTAGTTTTATACATTTTGTGTTACAATGATCATACATAACAAAGTTAATGTACCACCTCCTTCTCTTCTGTGCGACCAATCTTGTAAACACCTGATCAATGATGGACACTCCTATGGTTCTTAGTTTTTTTTTCATGTCGTTTCGCAGTTATTGTAACCTCGAGGCCTTGGGAACTTTCTATCTTTGAGTTACACTTTCATTATTTCTACATTGTTACAAATCTTCGAAATCTTTATCCTTGAATGTTTCTTGTAACTTGTTAGACAATGCTCCCTTGTGCCTTAAAAACTCACTTTCTCAAAGGCACCGTTATCTTTCACTTATGCTGAAGAAAGCTTTTTTTTTTAAAGTCTGGCCATTTTTGTATCACTTAAAAACACAAGCTCCAACGCCCATAATCCTCTATTTCCTTTCTGATCATTAATCTGTCTGTCTCAGCCCTGATTGTACTTTGTCAATAAAACAGGTTCAATTCTCCATTCTTCATTGATTCAAAATTCCATCCTGTCATGTGGAGTCAAATGTTATTAAGGTTTTATAGTCTTTAAAAATAACTTTATTAAAATAGCTTAAAAAATACAAATAATTATTTGACCGAACTAGTTTCTATGCTTGAGACAAGTGCATTAAACTTCCTTGCTGAAGAATCTCAGGGCTGGAGATGCTAACACGAAAATTGAGAATGTTGTGTTGTCCTTTTGCTTCAGCATAATCTGTAGTCGCTGAGCATGGAGTTCTTTCCAATGTTTCAAGGCCAAAGTGCAGTGCACTGCCAGTCCGTGCTGGCTCCAGCAGATCTCGTGCTA
Source organism: Chiloscyllium plagiosum (assembly GCF_004010195.1). Lineage (NCBI taxonomy): Eukaryota > Metazoa > Chordata > Chondrichthyes > Orectolobiformes > Hemiscylliidae > Chiloscyllium > Chiloscyllium plagiosum. The sequence goes on along the minus strand of NC_057751.1, from coordinate 14,676,613 downwards.
AATGCTTGCATTTCTCATCAAGCGTTTCTGCAAAATCATTCCTGAAATTCAGTGCACTTTGGTTCCATGATTGACGACACAATGATATATGTCATTCGCTGCTTTTACCAGTTCCATGTCACATAGAGCCTGCAGTAGAAATGTAATCGAGGCTTTTTTACCCTGTTTCTGAGACCAAATACGCAGCATCTGATAATGTCCTTCCCTAATGTTATTTGCATTGTTGCGTTCAGCCTCGTCAATTTCATTTTCAGTCAGCTGAAGTTTCCGCATAAACTCCTTGAATCTTCTGATAGGGACGGAATCCAGAAAGTACGGGAAATACTGTGACAAATCTGAAAAGACATCAGCACGTTAAAAGATTTTCATTTTCATGTCGTCACTTTCAGAGAGCTAAATTACCCGAGAGATCAGTCATGCACCTGACCACCACACAAGAGAGTGCAGGGCGTGCAGCGTAAAATAGAGGGCTTCAGGCTGGAGTGAATCAACTCATTTCACTGGAGTGTGTTTTGTTTTTTTTGTTCATCTTCATTCTTGGAAGGAATGTAGCCATCCTTGGGAAAGGACAACATTTGTGGCCCAACTCTAATTGCCCCTGAACTGGTCAGCTTACTCGGATCAATTCAGATAGCAGTTAACTCGTCATTGCGTTATTCTGTAAACTTCAGAACTGTTCGTGGATTGAGAGAATCAGAAATTACTCTGTCTGGAATAAGCTGGTAAGAGACAAGGATGAGCTGTTATGGAGGAATTGAAAACAATTAGCCACGCCTCAGAAAAGAAGGAGTTACAGCTCCATAAAGAAACCTGTTCGAACAACTGCTTGCCAACTGACTGCCTTACTCCACAAGGGCAAATGCAGAAAATCTTAAGGAGTTAATTTCAGGACAAGCTGTGTTTTAAACAGACAGCTAACACTGAATATAACAAAGAACAAAGGGTTGGCATGGTGGCTCAGTGGTTAGCACTGCTGCCTCACAGCGCCAAGGACCTGGGTTTGATTCCAGCCTCGGGCAACTGTTTGTATGGAGTTTGCACATTCTCCCTGTGTCTATGTGGGTTTGCTCCAGTTTCCTCCCACACTCCAAAAATGTGCAGGATCGGTGACGTGGGCCATGCTAAATCGCCCATCGTGTTGGGTGCACTGGTCAGGAGTAAATATTGGGTATGGGAAAGCCTCTGGGTGGATTTCTTTTCGCAGGGACGGTGTGAACGTGATGGGCCTGTTTCCACACCGTAGGGAATCTAATCTAAACTGATAAACTACTCCTGACAAGAAAATAAGCTCCAGACTTTTGAGGGCTTCACCAAGAATGTCACATCGTAAGCTTGAAGGTCAGAAAATACGACACAAGTTCCAGGATTCTTCTTCAGCAGAATTCTGGAGAACAATGCTGCGTAAGGGTCGAACCCTGGACACACCCAGAGACAGACACTGTTAGTTGGGATCATGGCTCAATTCCACCGTTAATGGGTAATAGCCAAGTTGGTTTGTGAGGCTTAACTTGCTGACTTGGGGGTCTTCGTCTGGTCACATTTTGCCATAAAGTTTAAATAATTGTTTCAGTATTTGATTGTCTGTTCCTCAGCAAGTAGCCGATGTGCTGATGTGAGCTTACATACAATTGCGAGTTCAGAACTTAGTTCTGGACTTGAAATGTTAATTCTGCTTTCTCTCCACCGATGCTGCCGACCTGCTGGGTTTGTGTTTTTGTTTCCCAGATCATGAGCCCAGGCCCCTGGGTTTGCGGTCAATGACATTACCATCATGTCACCTCCATTCTCAAAGCTAAGGGAGAATCACAAAGGGAAGGGACTTGATCAGAGACTGTTCAGTCTGGGCAAATGGATCCAAACCAGGTACCTGCCAACCCCTGTATGATCGACAGCAACCCAAGCTTAGATGTGTTCGCTATCCAGTAGTCTGCCTATCTCGTGTGACAGCTGACAGTGACGTCTGCTAGGGCTGTTCTGGTGATATATCAGAGTGAATCAGCACCTTCATATCTCACAGGAAACTGGTGACACCCTGTCCTTGCAACAGCAGAAACCTCAGTTGAGATGTACAGCTAAACTCTGGAGAGATACACATGAGGGTTGGGACCTGATTCTCCCCAGAACTCTCCCTCCAGCCAACGTTGACCCGCCCGTGAACAGGCTGCTCACCAGAGCCTGACAAATGACAAACGCAAGCTACTGCATCAATATCGCACCTTTCGCCCAGTGCATACCCACAGAAAAATTTAACAGAGAAGTTTCGCCAGCCAGTCGCAAAGGGAGATAACAGGACAGGTGACAAATAGTTTGGTCAAAGAAGCAGGTTTTAAAAAGAATAGAGACGATGCTAGAGAGGTGCAGGAAGGCATTTCCAGAGCTCGGAGGCAAGTCAGCTGAAGACACGGCCACCAATGGTGGAGCTGTAGAGACTTGGGATACTCAAGAGGCCAGAATTGGAGGAGCACACATATCAGAGAGAGGACCTGATCAGCAGGATAAGAGAGGGGTGAAAATCATAGGAGGATACAGCAAAAAAATCAGGATTAAAACCTGAGAACTGAAGAGAAACTGAAAAGAAATTACTCATCAGTCACAAGACCCCAACAAAGTAAATCACCAAGAAGCTTACCTTTGCTTTGAGACAATTCTTCAGCAAGCTGAAAAGGATGAGGACTTTCCTGTAAAATACAGGTTAACAAACTGAAATTAAAAGGTGAAGGTGTTCAACCTTTTGTAACTGTAACGCAGGTCGGTGCTGACAATTACTGTCCAGGTTCTTATGTGCACAGACATTGTTGAGCGTCGTGTGTTCAGGGCCAACAGGGATGAGCGTTTTGCGAATTGTCATGCTGCTAAAATTTGATGCCAAACCAAGTTGGCGTGTTAAATCGAAAGTGAGAAAACTTCCCTCAGAATTCAATTTAACGCGTCAAGTGAAATGGATTAAGCTGCTGAACTCCCGAAAACTACAACAAAACGAAAAGGGATGCGAACAGGCCTCAAGCCATTCAGTCAGGTCTTGGCTGACCTTAGGCTTGAATGCAACCTCTCCCCATGCACAAAATCCGAATGCCACTGCCCTTCAAGTCCTTCAGGGAACAAAATAATCTTCCAACCTCTGTTGAGGATAAACTCAATGCCTGAGAATTCATGACCCTCTGAGGTAGAAAATTAAAAAGGTTTGCCAACCTCTGTGTGAAGAAATTTCGACCTCACCTCAGCCCTAAATGGCTAGAACTGTGACCCCATCATTTGAGATTCCCAAACCAGGGAAAGCCACCTCCCACCATGCATTCTGGCAGGTCGTTGAGAATCATTACGCATTTCGACCTCTCATTCGGCTAAATTCCAGGGAGTATGGGGCCAATCTACACTATCTCTGCTCATAGGACAGTCTGAGAGAGATCAATCCAGTGAACCTTTGTCGCACTCACTCGAAGCCATGTACATGTGAGTTCAGAACTAGGGAACACATTTTTAAATGTAAGAGGAGAAAGATGACTTATTCACACAGAGGGTGGCACGTGCATGGAATGAACTGCCAGAGGAAGTGGTGGATGCAGGTAAGTTACAACATTTATAAGACTTTTGGACAGGTACGTGAACAGGAAAGGTTTGGAGGTTCATGGGCCAAATGCAGACAAGTGGTATAGTTTATTTCGGGAAACTCATCATCATGGACGTGTTACACCGAAGGGTCTGTTTCTGTGTTGTATTTCCTGAGAGGTAGAGAGCAAAACTGTGCACCGTGTTCCAGATGTGGTCTTACAAAAGCCTCACATCAATGCAGTGGGCTTCCTGAACTCTAATACTGTCACCGCATTGTAGTAAGGGTCAGCATGCCACTGGGTCTCCCAATTGCTTGCTTCACCTGGATTTTCACTTCCTGTGTCTCACAGACAAGGACACTCAAATGCTTTGAAACACCAACATTTCCCAGTCTCTCATCTTTTCAAACTTATTTTGTTTTTCCAATCTTCCCAACAAAATGGATAATATCATATATTCCCTGTCTTGCCCACTCACCACCCCAAGGATGAGGCTTAACGTGGATATGTTTTCTCGTGGACTTACCTTGCATTGAACAGGGGACTGCTCCTCAGGCTGGGTGCTGAATGAATGCGACAATGAAGCATCTCCGGTCCAACTGGCCTCAGCTCGAGCGTGAGGTGGACTGAAAATTCCCATCTGTGGTTTGAGCTGAGGCTTCCCCAGCAAAGGGTCACTCACGGAGCCAGAGGTCATCCCAGGTGAGCTTTGCACGAAACGAGTTGAGCTCCCTGGTAATAAACTCATCCTCTCATCCTGATCTTGGCTCAGATCATTGGCCAGTTTCTCACCAGTGGTAGCTGGGCTCCTAATATCCTGCTGGGAGAAGACAGATATCACAGAACCATGGAAACAGGCAATTTGGCTCATCAAGTCCACAACCACCCTCCGAAGAGGAAGCCACCCAGACCCATTCCCCTCCACTATTACTCAACATTTACCCCTGACGAATGCAACTAACCGACAAATCCCTGAACACTATGGGCAATTAGCACAGCCGATTCACTTAACCAGCACATCTTTGTACTGCGGGTGGAAACTGGAGTACTCGAAAGAAACTCACACAGACAGCTGCCCAAGGTGGGAATTGAACCCGGGTCCCTGGCTCTGCGAGAGCAGCAGTGCTAACCATTGAGCCACTGTGCCTTTCTCACTCGATCGCTCAATAACTGAATAGGAAGCACTTCCTGAGACGATTTCAACAGGCAATTGGACAGGCACTTCAGTAAACAAGTTCTCAGAGGTGGGGCAACGTGACTGACTAGATTGCTGTACAGACAGCCAACATGAATTTTGAGGGGCTGAATGGCCATCCTCTGTGCCAATAATGACCCGACTTACTGAAGGTTGAAAGCAAATCTCTGTGGAATTCGGATACGGTTTATTACAGATCTGTCCGGAACCCTGAGACATTAGACCATCTTGGCACAAAACACCGGGACGCTCCTCATACCCTGTCCATAAGATCATTTCGCATTTTGTGACAAAGGGATCCTAGGAAAAGAGCTTTGGAGGACCCTAGGATGTATTCAGAATTGAAGAGGAATTAACTGATGATCAGCAAATAGATGCAGTGCTGTGAATTGGGGAAATTTAGTTCTCCTTGTGGGTGGGGGTGGGGGTCGTGTTGGTTTTGGTGGTGATGGTGGTCTCTGCAACACTTAATCAATCAGGTAATGAGAACGGTACAGCAACTGTAGGCAGCGTGTAGGAAACACAACTGGGAGTGGGTCACCTGGCCTCTCTCACCACACCCCACGCCATTCAATAAGATCATGATTGAACTCTAACATCAACTCCGTCAGCCCAGCTGATTTTCCCATTTCTATCGATATGTCTCAAATGTACTCATTAATCAGACTTCGTGGGTGGAGAATGACCAGAACCAAACCTGACCAGCCATCTAAAAACTGTAACTACAAGAGCAGGTCAGAGGCTGGGAATCCTGTGGCGAGTAACTCATCTCCTGACTCCCAAAGCCTGACCCAAATCGACAGGATTCATGTGTGAATGTGATGGAATATTCCCCACTTGCTCTGGATGGGGGCAGCTCCAATAAACACTCAAGAAGGTCAACACATCCAGGAGAAAGCAGGCCCCGCTTGATTAGCGCCACACTCAAAAACATTCACTCCCTCCACCACTGACGCTGAGTTACAGCGGTGAGTGTACCACCTACAAGCTGCACTGCAGAAATACACCAAGGATTGTGAGACAGCACCTTCCAAACCCATGACCACTACCATCTAGAAGGACAAGGGCAGCATTTACGTGTGAACGTCATTGCCTGCAAGTTACCGTCCATCCCAAAGGACATGAAGGCTCTACCTACAGCATGTGAATTGCAGTGGTTCAGGATGGCAGCTCCCCACCACCTTCCCAAGGTCAACTTGGAAGGGGAAACAAAATGCTAGCAGCCAGTAATGCCCACGTCCCACCTCCGAACAAGAAAGGAACCCTGACCTGAAAACATATCGCCACTCCTTCAGCGTCGCTGAGTCGAAAAACGTGGAATGCCCTCTGGAATAGCACTGTAGTTCGATGTACAGCAGAGGTTCAAGAAGGCAGCTCATCACCACCTTCTTAAGGGCAACGAGGGATGGGCAATGAATGCTAAAAATGTCCAAGATTCACAACCCTCTGAGCAAAGACATCTCTCCACATTTCAGGGTACTGAGGTTATGTCTCTTCAAACCCAGGTTATCAAGCCCTATCAGAACTTCCGTTATTTCAATGGAACCAACTCGTAAAAAATTGCCCAGGCCACTCAGCCCAGCCGCCATGCTGATGTTAATGCCCCTTGAATCAAACCTACAATTTCGTTCACTGGTGGGATGTGGGCATTACTGGCTGCTAGCATTTTGTTCCCCATTCCAAGTTGGCCTTGAGACACTTACGGGCATCCCTCATTCTCATAAACCCCACAGTCCACACCAATACCCAGATTGCGTCATGAGGACTAGCTTGACGGACTAGGCCTGTATCCTCTGGAATTTGGAAGAGTCCAGAGGTGACTTAATTGAAATGCCGAAGATCCAGATGGGACTCAACTGGTTAGATGTTGAAAGGACATTTCTTTTTAGTGGCAAAAGTGAGGAGTGCAGATGCTGGAGATTAGAGTGGGGCGTGTGGTGCTGGACAAACACAGGCAGCGTCCAGGGAGCAGGAGAATTGACGTTTCGGGCAAATGCCCTTCATCAGGAATAAGATTAGATTCCCTACAGTATGGAAACAGGCCATTTGGCCCAACAAGTCCACACCGACCCTCTGAAGAGCGACACACCCAGACCCATTCCCCGACCCTATATTTACCCGACGAATGCAATTTAGCACGGCCAATTCACCGAACCTGCACATCTTTGGACTGTGGGAGGAAACCCACGCAGACATGGGGAGAACGTGCAAACTCCACACAGACTGTTGCCCAAGGCAGGGATGGAACCAAAGTCCCTGGCACTGCGAGGCAGCAGTGCTAACCACTGAGACACCATGCCATCCCAGACTGCTAGGATTTCCATTCCTGATGAAGGGCTTTTGTCCAAAACGTCGATTCTCCTGCTCCTCGGATGCTGCCTGTGCTTTCCCAGCATCACACTCTCGCGTCCTTTTAGTGGGACATCCAGGACCCAGGGTTGGTGTTTAAAAATAAGGGGTGGCCGGACTGAGGACACATTTTCTTTCTATCAACGGGTTCAGAGGCTTCAGAACTCCCTTCTTCAAAAGCCAGAATCCTTAAATATTTTTAAAGTGATGAAAAATGATCGGGGATGCAGGAATGTCAAGCTGAGGTGAAAATCTGATCAGTCATGATCTTATTGAACGGCAGAACAGGCTCAACAGGTCAACACTTGTTTCTCGTTGCTATGTCGGTAACATCAGCCCTTGCAATGGGCCCAGTGTGAACATTGCAGCACCTCTGTCCCAATGAAACCTGACCAGAGTTGCAAACCAAAAGAGAATGGTGGAAAGCTGCTGCTTCTCAAATCATGAGCTGACAGCTTGTGAAAGTTGAGATTTTACAGTCTCCTTCCCCTTTCGTTCTGTCACAGGCATGTCCTGACTTGCCCTCAGCCCTGCAGTGTGTCTGCGGACCCGCCCATATCATTGATGCCAATGCTGCGCCAACTGAGCACAATTCAGGAGCAGTTCAGAGAGGGTTGGTGATCGGGACCCTGTCACAGCCAAGTTCATCACTTCACCACAAAGAAAAACACAAATGGCTGGAAAATCTGAGAAGCCCTGGCAGCATCTGTGGAGAGAAAGCAGAGTTGGAGTTCCGGGATCATTTCTCCGCAGATGCTGCCAGGTCTGCTCAGGTTTTGGAGCTATTTCTGCTTCTGATTTCCAGCGTCTGTAGTTCCTTAGATTTTTTTCATCATTTACTCACCACTGAATTGATTTCTGTTGATCTGGAGGTAGGATCTGTAATGCACAGAGATGACATTTACATTACAGAAACAAAATACCAGCAACATGACCGCAGGCTATCCAAACCAATCTCCCGAACCACCATTCCCCCATGATGACATGCATGTGTACAGTATTTATACTCGACACTGATTATACTGCTCATACAAAATTGGCTGGTCAGTGGGAGCAAGCAAAAGAGGGAGGAGTTGATTGTGAGATTCAGAGGTCCAAGACGAAGAAAAGAGGTGGACCTGAGTCAGCAGAGTCAAAGAAACAGGAGCAGGATTCGATCATTCAGCCCCTCACACAATTCAACACCATCATGGCTGATCATGGACTTGAATGGAATTTCGCAATCTCTCACAAACAGACCTGTCAAACCCATCCTCAAACATAACGTGTCACTCACTGCCTCTCGGGTGCAGAATTCCAAATCCCTGCGAGGGAAGAAATTCCACCTTATCGAAACAATCGCTCCCTTCTCTGAGACTGTGTCCCCATATGCGACGTGACCAGAACCTTGTATTTACAGTAGGCTCACCTCTCGTTCTGCCGCCATGCTGGTTCTCATGACTTGTTGTAGCACTGTCATGGTTTGATTCTGTGGCCACCTCCTTCAGTGTCCTGTCACAGTCGGCTCTTTGTTCTGCGTCCTGGTGAACACCATTGCCAAATTTGGACTGCAACATGCTGAGGACAGCCAGGGCTGAACAAAAAAAGAAGACAGGGACAATCAGAGCACTTTGGCGTTACCAATGAGCCAGGGTTCACGTGTGTGGGATCCACAACGCAACTTCAAATCCTATCGCAGACCGAGCGGGTGCCACATTGCCAGAGGGTCGCTATGGCTGGAGTAGCACAATGGAAAGGTTCGGAATCAGGGAGGGTCAGTACTGAGGGAGTGCTGCGTTGTCAGAGGGTCAGTGCTGAGGGAGTGCTGCACTGTCGGAGGGTCAATACTGAGGGTGTGTTGCACTGTCAGAGGGTCAGTGCTGAGGGAGTGCCACACTGTCAGAGGGTCAGTACTGAGGGAATGCCGCACTGTCTGAGGGTCAGAACAGAGGGAGTGCTGCACCGTCAGAGGGTCAGTACTCAGGGAGTGCTGCACTGTCAGAGGGTCAGTACTGACGGAGTGCGGCACTGTCAGAGGGTCAGTACTGAGGGAGTGCCGCAGTGTCAGAGGGTCAGTACTGAGGGAGTGCCGCACTGTCAGAGGGTCAGTACTGAGGGAGTGCCGAGTTGTTGGAGGGCCAGTGCTGAGGGAGTGCCACACTGTCAGAGGGTCAGTACTGAGGGAGTGCTGCACTGTTGGAGGGTCAGTGCTGAGGGAGTGCCGTACTGTCAGAGGGTCAGGACTGAGGGAGTGCCGCACTGTCGGAGGATCAGTACTGAGGGAGTGCCGAGTCGTCAGAGGGCCAGTGCTGAGGGAGTGCTGCACTGTCAGTCAGAGGGTCAGTACTGAGGGAGTGGGCACTGTCAGAGGGTCAGTACTGAGGGAGTGCTGCACTGTCGGAGGGTCAGTACTGAGGGAGTGCCGCACTATTGGAGGGTCAGTACTGAGGGAGGGCCGCACTGTCGGAGGGTCAGTACTGAGGGAGTGCCGCACTATTGGAGGGTCAGTACTGAGGGAGTGCTGCACTGTCAGAGGGTCAGTACTGAGGGAGTGCTGCACTGTCGGGGGTTCAGTACTGAGGGAGTGCTGCACTGTCGGGGGGTCAGTATTGAGGGAGTGCTGCACTGTCGGAGGGTCAGTACTGAGGGAGTGCCGCACTGTCGGGGGTTCAGTACTGAGGGAGTGCCGCACTGTCTGAGGGCCAGGAGTGACGGAGTGCCACACTCAGAGGTCTGGTACCAACAGAGTGCTGCCAAGGCCAAGTGTTTGCCCAAAGTGAGTGTTTGTGGGAGTACACTGTGCTTACATCAATACTCCGTCATTGACTGTGCTCAAACGTCTGTCATTGATTGTGAAGGGGCTTGGGGGCAGCTTCTGAAATGCAGGATGTTACGAGGAATTGGGAAATTTGGAAGCGAGGGAGGAACCGGTTCTTGGCCAAACCGTAGCAGCAGGAAAAATGTTTGGACGTGAGCAGAAGTGGGTGAGCAGTGTGGTATATTTGGGACAGTGGCTGAAGGCAGTCCTGATAAGGAAGGCTCTGGTACATATCTGCTCCCTTAGATGTGAGGATAAGCAAACCAGAATCAAACAAGTATGCCTTAAAATCTGTCAACTCATTCATACATTTACCTTGCCACTGATTCCTACATCCATTTGCCTGGGAGTTAGCCGTCGCCTTGCAGCACTCAATTTTTTTCCAGGACCAAGCAAGCAGTACACACCCAATAACCAGGGAAATAACAAATACGATTGCGGCAATTTCACCTGAAAAAAGACAACATTCCAGTTATTCAACGTTGGGACACAACAGCAAAACTATTCTTGCACATCAATTATGGGAAATACTCACCTGCTGAAAGACTTCTTGCAGGGGATATTTTTATTTCGCACACAGTGTCTGATGTCGGAGTACATGCAGTTTTCACAGTCTGACCTTCCGGACAGCTGGAAAACCAGATGAAAGAATTAGAATTTTCAAACAAGAACAAATGATCGTATCACAAAATACAACAGCATTGGGAGTGTTTGATGGGGGACAGTGTAGAGAGAGCTTTACTCTGTATCTAACTCCGTGCTGTCCCTGTCCTG
>NC_057751.1:14642785-14663940 GCF_004010195.1 Chiloscyllium plagiosum | reverse complement strand
AGGGAGCTTTACTCTGTATCTAACCCTGTGCTGTCCCTGTCCTGGGAGTGTTTGATGGGGGACAGTGTAGAGGGAGCTTTACTCTGTATCTAACCCCATGCTGTCCCTGTCCTGGGAGTGTTTGATGGGGGACAGTGTAGAGAGAGCTTTACTCTGTATCTAACCCTGTGCTGGACCTGACCTGTGGTTATTTGATGGGGACAGTGTCAAGGGAGCTTTACTTTTCGTGTAAAGAATAGAGAGAGTTTTTCTCTCTATCTAACACTGTGATGTTCCCGTCCTGGGTATGTCTGATGGGGACAAAATGGACGTGGTGATGTGCCTGAGTGCAGCCACTTCCAATGAATGGAACAGTAAATTTATATAAATTCACAGCCAGACTTGACTTTGCAGGTTCGAGTAGCCTATGAAGCCCACCTGAACCCAAATGGGATGCCCAGCGCGCGCGCACACACACACACACACACACACACAATCATTCCAGTCCCAATGTAGTTATGAGACCAATCTGTCTCACCTGGTTCGACACTTCCTGCATATCTCACAGGACTGCTCTCGCGAGCAGAACTTTCCTGTTTTGCACCGGCACACCGTGTTGTTCTGTGCAGAGCAGGGAGACACGACCTCCTGATCTGTGGAGCAACGCAGCAAGCAATTGAAATTGGTCCATTTGCAGGCAGAACAAAGGACGATCAATTCAAAGATGCTTCAGACTGATAGCATAGTAGGCCGGCAGGAGGCTGGAAGAAGACAGCAAGCCAGGCAGCATCAGCAGGTGGAGTGTTCTTCCAGCCTCCTGCCTGTCTACTTTGGGTTCCAGCATCTGCAGATTTGTTTTTGTGTCAGACAGATAGCATAGCACAGTGTGAACTTCTGTGCTGTAACATCTGACAAACCGAACCCTCTGACCTGGAGCTGAGGGAATTCAGAGTCACAGCTGGCGATACAGCTTCCTGATGGTCGCACACAAGGGTGGTAAAGACATCCCTTTCCAGAGCAAAGGTGACTTAATGCAAAGCAGAAACGTTTCAAAGTTTAACCCAGGAATAGTTTTAACTCTGACTTCTTACCTTCTCGACAAGAATGGCAGGCCAGGCAACTGTCTAGGCCATTAGGATATTCAGTATAGTCTTCTCTCTCAGTACAAGGTTGGCAATTGCCCCTGGTATAGAGCGTGTTACAGCTGTCAGCCACATAGGTTCCTGTAATCGGTGAGCAGGCCATTAACGAACAAGTCAGATCAATAACCACTCCCTTGCGATGAGGGGCGAGTTGGTCAAACTCAGTGGGGCATTTTAAAATGATTCACAAGTGACAGTAGTATTCCTTCACTGCAGATTCCACAATCACAGCAGTTCCATTCAAACACATAGCAATGCCCTCACTGGGCCACTCCCAGCTCTGTTCTGCACGCGTCAGTTAACTGAAGGTGAATGGCAATGGGGCTCAAGACAGACAGGTCTCCCGCTCCAAAGTGAAGGTAAGAACCCACTGTAATGTTCCCCGCGGTCACTTTGCCAACCAACCTGCAACATCTCAGTTCCAACATGACCATAAAACCACAAGATAGGAGGGGAGTTAGGCCATTCGGCCCATCTAAATGCGCATGCAGAGGGCAATGAGGTGCAATCCCCATCAATAGCCATTTCCCCAACCTGGGCAGCACCGAATCAGGACATTACCCCATGACTTTCTCCTCAAAGACCAACCATGGGATTGTTTGTGGCAGAGAGAGAGAGAGGGAGGAACTAGTGTTAAAGCTAACACCCCATTTAGTGGGACATGGTGCTGAGTATTATGCACCCCAACATTATCAGCATTAGCACTGTGTTTTATGGGAAAAGTAGGTTTGATGAACTGTACACCAATCAGCAGAGCCTCCCAGCAGCCCGTTGCCAGGCAACACAATTTGGTATCCATAGAAGGATTTGCATTTGAGGGTCTGGAAGCATCTGTAGACAGAGAAACAGAGTCATGGTCATATCTCCTTGAGGGGTGATGCCCAAAAGCCTGTCATCAGCAGGCCTCCAATTGCATGTTCAGCTCACTCCAGTCCAACAACAGAGCAGCTCCTCCCTAACAACGACATTCGGCCAGATTCGGGCAAGATTGGTGCTGGCGGGCAGAGGGGGAATGCTTTACTTTAGAAGCTAGCTCCCTCCTTTTTTACTGAGCATTCGAGTTAAGCTTGCAGCGGGTGTGACAATCCCAAGATCAGACCTCTTGTTCACGACCAGCTCCCAAGTACTGCCTCTGCCGTGAGACTATTTGCTCAATTAGGTATGGTCAACAGGGAAAAGATCCCGACTCACCTGCAGGACACTTGCGGCAGCACAGATTGGCTCTCACCGGGTAATAGTCCTCTTTCGAGCAATCAATATCTCGGGCAGTCCAGTTGTCCTGAGTCAGCGCACTCCAGGCCTGGTTTCCGATGTTCTGCTCTTCAGCCTGGTCATGCTTCCCGTGTTGGGGCAGCCCTTGAACTGGAACCTTAAGGGGACCAAGGAGGTTTGATAAAGTGAGGATGAATCCTTCAAAGCAAGGCCTCCAAAGGCATTTCACAAGCATTATCTGACACAGGCTCACAGGTCGACGTGAGGGAATACCCAAAGCGGCGCACAGGAAGATATTTTGTAAAGGAGGGGAAGAGACAGAGAGGTTGAAGGACCCACCTTTACTTTGAAAACCTTCCCTTTAATTTTGTGTGAAGAAACTGAAAAAAAGCAAACACAAATAGATATTGCCAGCTGAATGAGGATGCCAGAATCTGTTCAGTGTGCAGACAAGAGTGATAGAGATGTACAGCATGGAAACAGACCCTTCGGTCCAACTCCTCCATGCCAACCAGATGTCCAAACTTGCTGAGCCTTGTTCATACAAAAACTGATGGTAGGATTTACACAGGTCAATCACTTTAGCATTGAAAAGCTTTTCGGACTCAACAGTTCCTTTGGAATTTTTCTGGAAGTTACTGAATAAATATTTGCTTGGGGAACGCTCATGAGGCAAGACTTGCAAAGTTAATCCACAGTCTCCAAGATAAAGAACAACTTTACTCAGAGAGTAATGCCTTGCCTGCAACGGTAGTAGATTCGCCAAGTTTAAATGCATTTCAGTCGTCATTGGACAGTCAAATGGACGTACATGGAATAGTGAAGGTGGGATGGGCTTCAGATTAGTATGACAGGGCGGCGCAACATTGAGGGCTGAAGGGCCTGTACTGCGCTGTAATGTTCTATGTTCTATAACTGCAGTCACCAACAGTTAAGTCAAAAAACTGGGAACATTATTGTCAACGCTGAAGAAATGAGGGATGGTGGTGTTATGATTCCAGCTGCTGGTCGGACTGGACAAGTCAAATAGAGTCATAGAGTCATACAGATGTCCAGCACGGAAACAGACTCTTCGGTCCAACTTGTCCATGCCGACCCAGTCTAGTCCCACCTGCCAGCACCCGGCCCATATCCCTCCCAAACCCTTCCTATTCATATACCATCCAAATGCCTCTTAAATGTTGCAATTGTACCAGCCTCCACCACTTCCTCCGGCAGCTCATTCCATACACGTACCACCCTCTGTGTGAAAATCTTCAGGTGAAATATGACTTGATAGCTCATCAGTTCAATTCTTGCAATTTGGCCACCGTGTGGTCAGTCACTGATCATAGTCACATGAGACAGGCAATGTACTTTTAAATAAGAACCCGCATATGCTACACAGAAGTAAAGAAAATCCAGAAAAATAGACCAGAAGCAACAAAATAAAAGCTTCAACCCTGGTTTCTCAGTAAATATGATTTATAGCTGAAAATGTGTTGCTGGAAAAGCGCAGCAGGTAAGGCAGCATCCAGGAAACAGGAGAATCGACGTTTCGGGCATAAGCCCTTCTTCAGGCTTTTGCCCGAAACGTTGATTCTCCTGTTCCCTGGATGCTGCCTGACCTGCTGCGCTTTTCCAGCAACACATTTTCAGCTCTGATTTCCAGCATCTGCAGTCCTCGCTTTCTCCTCAAATATGATTTATACTCAATCCCAAGACAGTAGAGTGTCACTCTCACCCGAACTCTTTAATTTCTGAATGACAAGGTTGCGTCTGTCTTCCCACATGTCATAAAAGTTCAACTTTAAAACACTTCATCAATTGAATTACGAAGGAGATTGTTAATCGCTTAACTAAAGTCACATGCTTTCTTGAAAATTATGTTTGCACTCACGATTTAATAATGACTTCCTCGTCCTGTTTAAATTATGCCAAGTTCCCTTCACAGAATTCAAACAAAACTCACATACCTCTACTTTAGAATCTAAATTCCCAATAATAATACATAATTGAACCTTCTTCATGTCAAAATTGTGAGTATACCCGTCCTACTTTACTGGTCAGACCACAAAACGCTGATGGAAGGCTTGACATATAATCTTTGGCAGCAGAGATTAAAAAGCATTACAACAAATACTTTGTTGTGAACAAAACATTTCAGGGGGCGGGCTCTTCAAGGACCCCAACCCCCAAGGTTGTTGAAAAGAAAGGTAATTGTTAAAATTAATTCCAAGCTGTGTAATTTAATCTCTTTCAGTAGGGAACTTAAAAAAAATTCCAAAGAGCGAGTGCAGAAATGTACAGAGTAGCACCCCACTCCTCCTTTGAAATGTGGCACTGGAAGATGCCATTCAGTCCCCAAAACGTTCTGCAGCATTCAAAGAGATTGGGGCTGATTTCTATTTCAACTCCTGGAGCAGATCTGCCATGTAAAGCTTACGGGAAATGCGAGGATTAAACAGGTCTGCAGTCAGCCTCGTGATTATTAGTCAGCTCCATTTGTGGTTTTGTTATTGAGTCATTCACCTCTCCTTGTGTGTAATAATATCTCTGAGCAGGTTGATAAGAAAGTCTCTCTTCCTTCCCCCCTGAACTGAGGGAGTGGCACCTTGGATTGAAACACTCTAACGCTGTGAACTTTGCTCCACGAATACCACAGCTTCCAGTGATGAGATTACTTTCCCTACCTCTTTCTGCATGCGGTGCAGTTTGTCAGCAGAGCCATCAGGGATACAGCAGGGAGGTATGGGACTGGGTGGGGTGAGGAAATTTGCTTTGCGTCATCTGATTATGTTGAAGATAACTGAGCAACTCATTGTTATTCTTCCATCTTGAAGAAAACCAGTTTGTGCTGCTTTCATCCCTCTGTGGCCTTAACCCCTCCCCTTCTCAATCAATCTTCGGAGAACTCTGTGTTTGTCCAATTCTAGACTCTTGACCATCCCTCATACCCACTGAACTAATTTGGCAGGGGCATGGGAACCACATGAAGAGGTTAGCGGACAGGAAGGAGGCAGTAACTAAAACCTGTAGGGAACTAGATATTGAGGGCAGCATGACGAAGCGGAAGAGTAGGAAGGAAGTGGTTAATGAACGCAGAGGGACTGTGGTCTGAGGTGCATTTGTTTTAATGCAAGAAATATCGTAGGTGAGGCAGATGAACTTAGGCTTGGATTAGTCCCTGGGAGTATGATGTTATTGCTATGACTGAGACTTGGTTGAGAGAAGGGCATGATTGGCAACTAAATATCCCAGGATATCAATGCTTCAGATGGGAGAGAGAGGGAGGTAAAAGGGGTGGAGGAGTTGCATTACTGGTCAGAGAAGATATCACAGCTGTGCTGAGGGAGGGTACTATGGAAGACACGAGCAGTGAAGCAATATGAGCAGAGCTCAGAAATAGGAAGGGTGTGGTCACAATGTTGGGGCTATACTACAGGCTTCCCAACAGTGAGCGTGAGACAGAGGTACAAGTATGTAGAGCGAGAGAGAGAGAGTTCAGATGTCCAAATATAGAGAGAGATCAGAGAAAGATGTTGCAGCAACAGGTGGTAATAGGAGATTTTAATTTTTCCAACATTGACTGGGATTCACTTAGTGTTCGGGGTTTCGATAGAGCAGAATTTGTAAGGAGCATCTCGGAGGGTTTTCTAGAGTAATGTGTAAGGAGTCCAACTCGGGAAGAGGCCATACTGGATCTGGTGTTCGGAAATGAGCCCAGCCAGGTGGTTGGAGTTTCAGTGGGGGATTACTTTGGGAAGAGTGAACACAATTCTATAAGTTTTAGAACGCTCATGGAAAAAGACGAGAGTGGTCCGAAAGGAACAGCGCTAAATTGGGGGAAGGCCGACTCTACCAAAATTCCGGAGGAGCTGGGGAATGTGGATTGGGAGCAGCTGTTTGAAGGGGAATCCACATTCGATATGTGGGAGACTTTTAAAGAGAGGTTGATTCAAGTTCAGGAGAGTTATGTGAAAATGAGGGACAGACTTGACAAGATGAGGGAACCATAGATGACAGGTGAAATTGAGAGACTAGCTAAGAGGAAAAAGGAAGCGTACATAAGATCTAGGCGACTGAAGACAATCAAAACTTTGGAAAAATATTGGGAATGTAGGACCAATCTGAAACGAGGAGTTAAGAGCGCTAAAAGGGGTAATGAGATATCCTTAGTGAGCAGGGTTAAGGAAAACCCAAAGCCTTTTATTCATAATTAAGGAGTAAGACGGTAACTAGAGAAAGGGTTGGCCCACTCAAGGACAAAGGAAGAAGGTAATGCATGGAATCAGAGAAAATGGGTGAGATTCTTAATGAGCACTTTGCTTCGGTAATCACCAAGGAGAGGGTCATGGCAGATGTTGAGATTAGGGATAGATCTTTGATTACTCTCGATCAAGTCAGCATAAGGTGGGAAGAAGTTCTGTGTATTCTAAAAGGCATTAAGGTGGACAAGTCCCCAGGACCGGGTGGGATCGATCCCAGGTTACTGAGGAAAGCGAGAAAGGAAAGAGATGGGGCCTTAACAGGTATCTTTGTAGTATCCTTGAACACAGGTGAGGTCCTGGAGGACTGGAGAATTGCTAATGCTTTCCCCTTGTTTGAGAAGGGTAGCAGGAAAATTCCAGGTTATTATCAACTGGTAAGCCTGTTGTCAGTGGTAGGGACGTTGCTGGAGAAGATACTGAGGGATAGGATCTATCCCCATTTGGAAGAAAATGGGCTTATCAGTGATGGGCAGCATTGTTTTGTGCAGTGAAGATCATATTCTACAAACCTAACAGAATTCTTTGAAGAGGTGACAAAGTTGTTTGATGAGGGAAAGGATGTAGACGTCATATACATGGACTTGTAGGCTGATGGAGAAGGTGAAGTCGCAATGGGTCCAGGGTATTCTTGTTAGATGAATTGAGAACTGGCTGGGCAACAGGAAACAGAGTAGTAGTGGAAGGGAGCTTCTTAAAATGGAGACCTGTGACCACTGGTGTCCCACAGGGATGTGTGTTGGGACCGCTGTTGTTTGTAATATACATAAATAATTTGGAGGAAGGTGTAGGTTGCCTCATTAGCAAGTTTGCAGATGACATTAAGATTGATGCAGTAGCAGGTAGTGAAGGGGACTGTCAGAGAATACTGCAGAATATACATAGATTGGAGAGTTGGGTAGACAAATGGCAGATGGAGTTCAATCCAGATAAATGCGAGGTGATGCATTTTGGAAGATGCAACTCCAGAGCGAACTATATGGTAAATGGAACAGTTCTGGGGAAAATTGAAATACAGAGATTTGGGTATTCAGGTCCATTGTTTCCTGATGGTGGCAACACAAGTCAGTAGAGCAGTCAAGAAGGCATACGGCATGCTTTCCTTCATTGGACAGGGTATTGAGTACAAGAGTTAGCAGGTCATGTTACAGTTGTATTGGACGTTGGTTCAGCTGTATTTGGAATACTGTGTACAGTTCTGGATGTCACATTACCAAAAGGGTGTGTATGTTTTGGAGAGGGTGCAGAGGAGATTCACCAGGATGTTACCTGGTACGGAGGTGCTCGCTGTGAGGAGAGGTTGAGGACATTAGGATTATTTTCATTAGAAAGATGGAGATTGAGGGGGTTTCTGACTGAGGCCTACAAAAGCATGAGAGGTGTAGACAGAGTAGACAGCAAGAAGCTTTTTCCCACAATTACTTGGGATCCCGAGTTCAAAGTGAGAGGGGAAAAGTTCAGGGAGATATGCATGGAAAGTTCGTCACTCAGAGGGTGGTGGGTGCCAGGAACGCATTGCCAGCGGAGGTGGTAGAGGCGGGCACGATAGCCTCACTAAAGATGTATCTGGGCAGATACATGAATGGGCAGGGAGCAAAGGGACACAGATCGTTAGAAAATAGGCAGCAGATTTAGACAGAGGATCTGGATCAGCGCAGGCTTGGAGGGCTGAAGGGCCTGTTCCCGTGCCGGAATGTTCTTTGTTCTTTGAAGCCATGCCTTTACTGCCTGAACGCTAAACTCTGGAATTTCATCTCAAAACTTTCTCTTCCTTTATAGCGTTTGTCATTTTGGATACCTTGCCCTAATATGCACAGACTGGTTTGGTGTCAGAAGGCTGTCCCTAGGAGGTTGACAGTATGGAAGGCAGAAATGCAAGTTGTTCCTTTGATTATTTTTCAAAAAAACTACAAGAGCTGAATGCAGAACCTAAAATGACACATGAATTCACTGCCGGAGCTGTCCGGATGCACACACAAAACAATACGTCACAATGTTGCATCAGCCGTTTCCCTGAATGATCCCATTTTTTTTCTGAGAATGATGCAAGTCATCCCATGCCCACAAGTTGAACTGGCCTTCAACTTCCTGCACAACAACAAGCAGGCAAGGGAAGCACCAACTTTAAAAGTCACAAGACACCGACTTTAAAAGCAGACAAGGAGGGTGGGAGCATGTCTACCAATGCAGTTATACTTCAGTTAACAACGCTGAATTTGAATGTACTGTATACTGTGACAGGCAGCAGTGAGGTCAAGGCCAGGACTGACCCTCTGGTACTGGATCTCAGCATTCAGCACTGCACCTCCAACTTCGCAGCACTCCCTCAGTACCGCTTCTTTGGCAGCATGGTACTCCCGCAGCAGTGACCCTCCAACAGTGCAGTACTCCTGCGGCACTGACCCTCAGACAGTGCGGCACTCCCTCAGTACTGATCCTCCGACAGTGTGGCACTCCCTCAGTACTGACCCTCCGACAGTGCAGCACTGCCTCAGTACTGACCCTCCGACAGTGCGGCCCTCCCTCAGCACTGACCCTCCGACAGTGCAGCACTCCCTCAGTACTGACCCACTGACAGTGTGGCGCTCCGTCAGTACTCACCCTCCAACAGTGCGGCACTCCCTCAGCACTGACTCTCCGACAGTGTGGCACTCCCTCAGTATTGACCCTCCGACAGTCCGGCACTTCCTCAGCACTGACCCTCTGACAGTGCGGCACTCCCTCAGTATTGACCTTCTGACAGTGTGGCGCTCCCTCAGTACTCATCCTCTGACGGTGCAGCACTCCCTCAGTCCTGACCCTCTGACAGTGTGGCACTCCCTCAGTACTGACCCTCCGACAGTGCAGCACTCTCTCAGCACTGATCCTTTGACAGTGTGGCACTCCCTCAGTCCTGACCCTCTGGCAGTGTGGCACTCCCTCAGTACAGAATCTCTGGCATTGCAGCCCTTCAAATGACTCAGTGATGAAAGAGGCACACACAGAACCAGGTCTCAAGTTGGACTGATGGATTTCATTTTGTTCACGACATGTTCAATAAATAAATATTTCACCTCTTGTTGCTGGAACCTTTGGCAGAGCCCTATAATGCACGATTGGCGCTTGTACATTCCCATTTTGGAAAAAAAAGGGAGATTCCACCACACAATAGACTTCCATATCCCGGGGCAACATGAAATCATTCCACAGCTAAACCAAAGACCACTGCTTTAAATGTTTTGAAGTATACATCTGGAGACCCTTGTCTCTGCCACTTACATTCCAGTAACAAATATTAAAAATACAGGACATTGCAGATTGTGAAGAACACCCTTTCCAGACAGAATCTTTACATTTGCAACAGGGAGGTCAATTGAAAGTGAGTTCCTGTGACAGGAAACGCAATTTAAGGAATGCAATTCAAGTTCAGAACTTGTTAAGTGTCACTGTTCAGCGTAGGTCTAATGAAGCACATTCATATCTTTCTGGTGACTTGTTAAACACAGCCCAGTGGTGAGGACTCTAACTTCTGAGTGTTGTGCATTCAAATCCCCATTCTTGGCCGCAAATTTCAAAGGTCAAACGTACAGCTTGTCAGGAGCACTGCCTTTCAGTTGAGAGCTCAGTCTCCTTCTTGCGCTGCTTGTAAATGTCCCTCAGGGTGGTGGGGGGGAGAGAGGATTTCCAAAGGAAAAATGGGGTATTTCTCCCCCTGTCAGACCTGGCTGACATGCACCCTTCAACCAACATCAACAACATGACCATATTGCTGCAATCAGCTTGGCCGCTGCGATTCCAACAAACATTGACTACATTTCGAAAAGTACGTCACTGGGGGACATCCAGAGGGTGTTTGTAGCTTTTTGCTGTTTTCTGCATTCATGTCACTTGCTCGGCCATTGTCCATCCCAAGGTGACCTGGAGAGGGTACTGTGCCGTTTGGGAGTTCTAGGCATTTGACTCAATGACACTGAAAACGTGGTGATATATTTGCAAATCAGGACGGTGAGTGGCATGGAGGGGAACGTGCAAGGGGTGGTGTTCCCGGATATCTGCTGCCCCTTGTCCTTCTAGATGGTCATGGTCATGGGTTTGGAAGGTGCTGTCTCAGGAGCCTTGGTGAACATCTTGAAGATGGTACACACTGCTGCAGCTCTGTGTGGTCATGGCGGGAGTGAAAGCGTGGTCAACCAAGCAAGCTGCTTTTGCACGGATCTTCTTGCATGCCATTAGAATTTGTACTTGTCCAGAATATTTCAATATCATAAGGCCATAGGCCATAGTAAAAGACATTCAACCCATTGAGTCTGCTCCACCATTCAATCATGGCTGATAGGTTTTTCAGCCTCATTTTCCTGCTTTCTCCACATAACCTTTGATCCTCTTGGCAATCAAGGACTTATCTATCACAGTCTTAAATATACTCAATGACCTGGCCTCCTCAGCCTTCTGTGACAATGAATTCCACAGATTCCCCACTCTCTGGCTAAAGGCGTTTCTCCTTATCTCCATTCTAAAAGGTCTTCCCTTCACTCTATGGCTGTGCCCTTGGGTCCTAGTTTCTCCTACCAATGGAAACATCTTCCCAACATCCAATCTGTCCAGGCCATTCAGTGCTCTGAAAGTTTCAATCAGATCGCCCCTCATCCTTCTAAACTCCATCGAGCCTTTTACATTTTTTTTAGATTACATTACATTACAGTGTGGATACAGGCCCTTCGGCCCAACAAGTCCACACCGACCCGCCGAAGCGCAACCCACCCATACCCCTACATTTATCCCTTAACTAACACTACGGGCAATTTATCATGGCCAATTCACCTGACCTGCACATCTTTGGACTGTGGGAGGAAACCGGAGCACCCGGAGGAAACCCACGCAGACACGGGGAGAACGTGCAAACTCCACACAGTCGGTCGCCTGAGGCAGGAATTGAACCCGGGTCTCTGGCACTGTGAGGCAGCAGTGCTAACCACTGTGCCATCGTGCTGCCCACCAGGGTCCTCAAACGTTTCTCATATGTTAAGCCTTTCATTCCTGGGATCACTCTCGTGAACCTCTTGTGGACTGGTTCCAAGGACAATATATCTTTGCTGATGTGTGGGGCCCAAGATTGCACACAATACTCGAAATACGGTCTGACTAAAACATGGTCCACTGTATTTCTGGCTTGTCCAATTCAGTTTCTGGTCCATCATAACCCCCAGAGTGATGATAGTGGAGCATTCAATGATGGCAATGTCACTGAATCTTATTTCTTCATTTTTCTCCCCCGAAGAATTTGTACTTAAGAATCTGTACCTCTGTATACATAAGACAGTGCAGTAAATGGCGACTTGTAAACTTTTCCCTGTACTCATTTAAGTACATGTGACAATAAAGTTAATTCTAAGAACATCAAGGGATAATGGGTGCCACAGTGGCTCAGTGGTTAGTAGTGCTGCCTCACAGCACCAGGGACTTGGGTTCGATTCCAGCCTTGGGCGACTGTCTGGGTGGAATTTGCGTATTGTGTTTGTTGGGTTTTCTCCGGGTGCTTTGGTTTCCTCTCACAGTCCAAAGATGTGCAGATTAGCTGGATTGGCCGTAGGAAATGCAGGGATACAGGTTGAAGGTAGGGGGCAGGTCTGGGTGGGATACACTTCGGAGGGTCAGTGTAGACTTGATGGGCTGAATGGCCTGCTTCCACACTGTAGAGATTCTGTGATGCTTAGATTCTGTCCGTTTGAAGATGGTCATTGCCTGACAATTGTGTGTGGTGCAAAAGTTACTTGTCGCTTGCCAGTCAAGCCGGAATATTGTCGAGGTATTGCAACATATTAGATTAGATTCCCTCCAGTATGGAACAGGCCTATGGCCCAACAAGTCCACACTGACCCTCCGAAGGGGAACTCACCCAGACCCATTCCTGTTCCCTATATTTAAACCTGACGAATGCACCGAACACTATGGGCAATTTAGCATGGCCATTGCAACATATGGACTCGAACTGCTTCAGTACCTGAGCTGTTGCACATTATGCTGAATATTGTGAAACCCCAGCAGGGATCACCACTAATCCCATCCGGTCATCCTTAGCTGATCTTGGTCAAATAAGATTCCAGACCCACACTTACGACCTTCTGACAGGAGGATGATCATTGATGAAACAGCTGAAAATAGATGGGCTTGGGACATTACACTGAAGAACTCATGCAAAGACAGCCTGGTGTTGGGATAAATGGCCACCAACAAACACAACCATCTTCCTTTGTGCTCAGTATGACTTGAACCAGAGGAGTATTTTTCCCTGATTTCCATTGAGTCTAATTTTGCTCGGGCTCCATTGCGATCTGGCTGATGTTATTGCTTGACACGTCAGTTCCCAGACTGAAATCCAGTTTGAAAGATCACATTTTTTTGTTTTTTTTCCCCCAAGGTTTCAATGAGGTGGTGGTCTCTCATTAAAACGCGAGCACACAATGTTGCAGAATTGGATTTAACAACAAAGCTAAAGTTTATGATGCAAAAGAAATGAGGATAAAATTGAATAAGCCAAACTATTTACATTTAACACAAGTTTAAAGATTTAAAAACAAACCTGAAGTACAATTCCATACATCCCAAGTTTGGAGGTTGCTGGTGTTGGACTGAGGTGGAGAAAGTTAAAAATCACACAACACCAGGTTATAGTTCAACAGGTTTATTTGGAAGCACGAGGTTTCGGAGCACTGTTCATTTGAGAATGTAACTTTTTTAAAAAGGTTCTGTGATTTACATATGAAAGAACTGATACCAACATGGTCATTCTAAAAGATGAGAAACTGAAACAATCCAGGTCTTTTTCAATATATAATTTCAGTTAAATCACAGTGTAAACCTTTGCTATAAATTCTGTGTCTTACAATCTTATTCTCCACAACCACCTGCTGAAGGAGCAGTGCTCCGAAAGCTAGTGCTCCTAAATAAATCTGTTGGACTATCACCTGGTGTTGTGTGATTTTTAACTTTCTACATCCCAAAAGCACTCTTTTCCAGGACTCACACTGGAGAAAGTGTGGTAGAGAAAGAAATTATTTTTCTGCCACTTTGCTAGGGCTAAATCTAACAGTGATTTCAACTCCCAGTCTTCAGATTTCGATTGCCTCTTGCTGGTGCCTTCATACATCTCAACTTAAATTGTCTCAGCTTCAAAAAAAACCCACTTCAGGGTTGAGCCAAACACTTCTGGACTAAGTTAAAAATCACAATTTCAATATATAATTTCAGTTACATCACATTGTAAACGTTTGCTATAAATTCTGTGTCCTATGATCTTATATTCCACAACCACCTGATGAAGGAGCAGCGCTCTGAAAGCTAGCACTTCCAAATAAATCTGTTGCACTATAATCTGGTGTTGGGTGATTTTTAATTTTGTCTACCCCAGTCCAACCCCGGCATCCCAAATCATGACTTCTGGACTCAGATTTTTACTCACCTCCTTACACTGAGGGGGTAATCTACTTCTTAACAATTCGACACTATCTTCACCCTTTCTCAAGAACAACTGCTTTACACATTCAGCTTCAGCTAAGACTTCTGCAAAACTGCTTAACAGAAAATTTAAAAAGTTATCATTTTCAATCGACTTTTCCTATTCAAAAGGAAAAAACGATTCCTGACTTTCTAAGTTGAAAATTGAATGCACAACTGTTAACTTTGATGAATGGTAAAAATTCTCCCACAGTGAAACAAAAACCTACTACTCTCCCAGAAATCTCTCTCACACAGTGTTTTAAAATAAATTACCATGGCGAGAGAAATGCTTACAAGATAATCATTAAACCTCTCAAATGTACAGGAAACACATATGCCACCAGTTCAAACTTCAAAAAAGCCAAAATTACATAAAAATATGTATAAATCAAACACATTACACGACAGCTTCTTATAA
Source organism: Chiloscyllium plagiosum (assembly GCF_004010195.1). Lineage (NCBI taxonomy): Eukaryota > Metazoa > Chordata > Chondrichthyes > Orectolobiformes > Hemiscylliidae > Chiloscyllium > Chiloscyllium plagiosum. The sequence continues at coordinate 14,649,466 of NC_057751.1, read as the reverse complement.
CACACTCAGTCAAATGCAGCCTTGATGTCAAGGGCAGCCACTGTCATCTCCTGTATGTTTGTAACTAGAAGGAGGCAAGCATCAAAATATAAGATCATCCTCGATTTGACCAACCTTTGGATGACGTAAAATCAAACAGGGAGTGCCAAATGAGGCAATCACATTCCAATCAACTGGCAAACAACCTCAACAGGCCTCTACACTTCCTGTCCTGTGCCGAGGCAATGGCTTTCTGATATCAAGCTCTGACCAAAACTGATCCCACTTCTGGTTGGCAGTGAAGATTTGGTCATTTTGGTGTGAGTCTGGAGTCTTATTTTACCCAGATCAGCTAAAGGTGACAGGATGGGATCAGTGGTGATCCCTGCTGGGGTTTCACAATTTAACACAACTTTAAATCTTGCCTAGGAATCAGAGTGGACACTAGCAAGAAGGACACAAGTTCATTTATTTTTCTTTAATCTTCTGCGGGGCCTGAAAGTCCTGGCAGAGACTAAAAAGTGGCAGATCAGTTCTTGGCATCTGACAAGGTAGAAATCGCACGACTTGATACATTCCAGGTCCCACCCATTTAACCTTCCAACATTGCTCAAGACTGACGCATCGAATATCATCAAAATTTCATATGGCAACAGAATCAGTTGTAAACATTTGTTGGAGAGGAATGAAAAAACATTCTGTGCTCATTGTGTTGGAGAAATCACTATGAAACCAACTATTGGAAAAAAAACCAGAAAGACCAACTGTTCTGGCATAAGTGTTGAACTCGGACATAATGAAAACACAGCCAACCCAGTCAGTCACCAAGACCTATAAGCCCACAACTAAGCACCTGCACTCACCATCCCACTTAGCATTCCATCCGCCATCTTTAACTTTCACTCTCTCCATCACAGAATTACAGTGCAGTACCACGGACCAACGAGAACAATAACTGGCCTTTGTGTTACCTTCTAATCCCATGATCTCCACCTTTAGAAGGACAAGGGCAGAAAACAGGTGGAAACGCTATCCAGTTGCAAGTTCGCCTCTAACCCACTCACCATTCTGACTTGGAAGTATATTGCTGGTTAGTGTCATTTTGTCAAAATCCTGGAATTCCCTCCCCAATCGCATTATGGGTCTGCTGGCACCCCAAGGACCACAGCAGTTCAAGTAAGTAGCTCATTACCACCTTCTTCAGGGCAATTTAGAATTGGTCATCCCAGGAATCAGTCTGAGGAACTTCCATGACACTCTGTCTTTCACAAGTATGTCCTTCCTAAGGTAAAGGGGACAAAACTGGACACAGTTCTTCAGCTGTGCTTTCACCAAGGCTCTACTGAACTGCAGCAAGGAATCCGTTCTCCAATTCTCTGGTGACGAAGGCCAAAACCTAACTGTGACTATGAACAAAAGTCTTCCAAAATGATATAAATTGTTTGTTGTTTTACACAATGCGAATGCAGAAAAGCTGGACTATTTTCTAAGGAGATAATATTCATACTTTTGACAAATACTGTCATGAACAGGTATAGAACATATTGTAAAAACATTAATGTAAGGTTGTCCTTCATACTGAGAATATTGGGTAAGCACCATGCTGTAATTGTACACAGCACTGGCAACACCAAACCTAGGATTACTGCAAGCATTTCGGAGCACCAACATGCTGGAATGGTGTACTAACCCTGGAGGACATGCAGCACAGACTGACCTAAAAATTAGCTAAAAGGATCAAATTACAAGGAGAGATTCCACTCGGGAGGGTTGTATTCCCTGGAAATCACAGGTTGAAGGTGTTTTGTCAAAATTTTCAAAATACATAGTGGAATAGGGAGAGTAGATAACGAGAAACTGCTTGGCCAGTCAGGGATTCTAGAACTAGGGGTAACAGACCAAAGATTAGAGCGAGATCCTTCAGGAGTGAAATTATCAAACACTTCGACAGGCAGAGGATGATAGGAGTTTGGAATTTTCTTCTGCAAATGGCAATTGATATTAATTCAGTTGTTAATTCTAATAATAGATGGTTGTGATCCAAAGGTATTAAGGGATGCAGGGCAAAGATGGGTCTTTGGACCGAGGTCACGGTCTTGCTGAATGGCAGTGGGAAAGTTTGAGGGGCTGAATTATCTGCCCCTAGTCCTCTGACCTTACATGCGTTCACTCCTAAATCCACACGAATCAAGAGCAGGACATTTGGACCTTCAAGCCTGGGTCACCATTTGGTAAGAGCATAGCTGATCTGATGGTGGCCTCAACTCCACTTGCCCCATCCCCTCCCTTGTCAATCCAGAGTCTGCTTTAAAAATATTCAATGATACTGTCTCTATCACTCACTGGGAACCAGGTCCCATGTAACCATGACCCTCGAAAATATCCTCCTCATTCTCCATCTTTGAATTTGTAAATGGTGTCTTCCTGTCCCTGTCTTGCCCACGGTCTTTCAGCATTCACAGGACAAATTTCCTTCAGGATCTGATATGTCCCATTCATCTCCCTTCCCATTCTTAACTGCAAAGGACATAGGCCCAGCAAGTCCTGCCATTCCCAGAACATTCCCCAGCCAGGAATCAGGAGTGAGCTTTCTCCAAACGTATTTATTTCCTTTTTTTTAAAAACGAGGAGACCAAAACTGCACACAATATTTGAAATGCTCCAAATGCTCTGTGAAACAGGAGTACAACATCCCAACATTTCTATCCCATTCCCCCCTACACCATTTGCCCTCACAGTTCTTGGATAAATTCATCCCGCAGCACATAAAATGAAATCACCAGAAGAGAACACATTTGCGCGGAGAGCTAAACGTTTTGTCAAAGAATTTGGTTTTAAGGAGTGCCTGAAAGGATTAAGGAGAGGTCTGGGGAATTCCGAAGTTTCCGGGCCTCAGCAGCTGAAGGCAAATCTGCCGATGGTGACAGGGAGGCAGTAAAGGAGGGCAAGGAGCTGGCCAGAGAGAGGGGTGAGCCCTTACAGCTCCTCAGCATTCCCTGCCCCAGCTCCAGGGTACTTGAGGAGCTCTCTTGAAAGAACCAAGGAATGAATTAGCGCAAGTGGAGTTGACACGGCCAGGGCGATAGAAGGTCCTGCATACACAGCCAGGGCTCTGAGAGGGCCCTATACACACGGCCAGGGCTCTGAGAGGGTCCTGTACACACAGCCGGGGCTCTTAGAGGGTCCTGTACACACAGTCAGGGCTCTGAGAGGGTCCTGTACACACAGCCAGGGCTCTGAGAGGGTCCTGGACACACAGCCAGGGCTCTAAGAGGGCCCTATACACATGGCCAGGGCTCTGAGAGGGTCCTGTACACACAGCCAGGGCTCTGAGAGGGTCCTGTACACACAGTCAGGGCTCTGAGAGGGTCCTGTACACACAGCCAGGGCTCTGAGAGGGTCCTGTACACACGGTCAGGGCTCTGAGAGGGTCCTGTGTACACAGCCAGGGCTCTGAGAGGGTCCTGTACACACGGCCAGGGCTCTGAGAGGGTCCTGTAGACACAGCCAGGGCTCTGAGAGGGTCCTGTACACACAGTCAGGGCTCTGAGAGGGTCCTGTGTACACAGCCAGGGCTCTGAGAGGGTCCTGTACACACGGCCAGGGCTCTGAGAGGGTCCTGTAGACACAGCCAGGGCTCTGAGGGGTCCTGTACACACAGCCAGGGCTCTGAGAGGGCCCTATACACATGGCCAGGGCTCTGAGAGGGTCCTGTACACACAGCCAGGGCTCTGAGAGGGCCCTATACACATGGCCAGGGCTCTGAGAGGGTCCTGTACACACAGCCAGGGCTCTGAGAGGGTCCTGTACACACAGTCAGGGCTCTGAGAGGGTCCTGTACACACAGCCAGGGCTCTGAGAGGGTCCTGTACACACAGTCAGGGCTCTGAGAGGGTCCTGTGTACACAGCCAGGGCTCTGAGAGGGTCCTGTACACACGGCCAGGGCTCTGAGAGGGTCCTGTAGACACAGCCAGGGCTCTGAGAGGGTCCTGTACACACAGTCAGGGCTCTGAGAGGGTCCTGTACACACAGCCAGGGCTCTGTGAGGGTCCTGTACACACAGCCAGGGCTCTGAGAGGGTCCTGTACACACAGCCAGGGCTCTGAGAGGGCACTATACACACGGCCAGGGCTCTGAGAGGGTCCTGTACACATAGTCAGGGCTCTGAGAGGGTCCTGTACACACAGTCAGGGCTCTGAGAGGGTCCTGTACACACAGCCAGGGCTTTGAGAGGGTCCTGTGTACACATGCAGGGCTCTGAGAGGGTTCTGTGTACAGAATCAAGACTCTGAGAGTGTCCTGTGTACACAGCCAGGGCTCTGAGAGGGTCCTGTATACAGAATCAAGACTCTGAGAGGGTCCTGTGTACACAGCCAGGGCTCCTGAGAGGGTCCTGTGTACAGAATCAAGACTCTGAGAGGGTCCTGTGTACACAGCCAGGGCTCTGAGAGGATCCTGTGTACAGAATCAAGACTCTGGGAGGGTCCTGTGTACACAGCCAGGGCTCTGGGAAGGTCCTGTGTACACAGCCAGGGCTCTGAGAGGGTCCTGTGTACAGAACCAGGGCTCTGAGAGGGTCCTGTGTATACAACCAGGGCTCTGAGAGGGTCCTGTGTACAGAATCAGGGCTCTGAGAGGGTCCTGTGTATACAGCCAGGGCTCTGAGAGGGTCCTGTACACACAGCCAGGGCTTTGAGAGCGTCCTGTATCCAGAATCAGGGCTCTGAGAGGGTCCTGTGTACATATCCAGGGCTCTGAGAGGGTCCTGTGTACAGAATCAAGACTCTGAGAGAGTCTTGTGTACACAGCCAGGGCTCTTAGAGGGTCCTATCTACACAGCCAGGGATATGAGACGGTCCTGTACACACAGCCAGGGCTCTGAGAGGGTCCTGTACACACAGCCAGGGCTCTGACAGGGTCCTGTGTACAGAATCAGGGCTCTGAGAGGGTCCTATCTACATAGCCAGGGATCTGAGAGGGTCCTGTGTACACAGCCAGGGCTCTGAGAGGGTCCTATCTACACAGCCAGGGCTCTGAGAGGGTCCTGTACACACAGCCAGGGCTCTGAGAGGGTCCTGTGTACACAGTCAGGGCTCTGAGAGGGTCCTATGTACACAGTCAGGGCTCTGAGAGGGTCCAGTGTACAGAATCAAGACTCTGAGAGGGTCCTGTGTACACAGCCAGGGCTCTGAGAGGGTCCTGTGTACAGAATCAAGACTCTGAGAGGGTACTGTATACATAGCCAGGGCTCTGAGAGGGTGCTGTGTACACAGCCAGGGCTCTGAGAGGGTCCTGTGTACAGAACCAGGGCTCTTAGAGGGTCCTGTGTGTACAACCAGGGCTCTGAGAGGGTCCTGTGTACAGAATCAGGGCTCTGAGAGGGTCCTGTGTATACAGCCAGGGCTCTGAGAGGGTCCTGTACACACAGCCAGGGCTTTGAGAGCGTCCTGTGTACAGAATCAGGCTCTGAGAGGGTCCTGTGTACACATCCAGGGCTCTGAGAAGGTCCTGTGTACAGAATCAAGACTCTGAGAGGGTCCTGTGTACAGAACCAGGGCTCTTAGAGGGTCCTGTGTATACAACCAGGGCTCTGAGAGCGTCCTGTGTACAGAATCAGGGCTCTGAGAGGGTCCTGTGTATACAGCCAGGGCTCTGAGAGGGTCCTGTACACACAGCCAGGGCTTTGAGAGCGTCCTGTGTACAGAATCAGGGCTCTGAGAGGGTCCTGTGTACACATCCAGGGCTCTGAGAAGGTCCTGTGTACAGAATCAAGACTCTGAGAGGGTCCTGTGTACACAGCCAGGGCTCTGAGAGGATCCTGTGTACAGAATCAAGACTCTGAGAGGGTCCTGTGTACACAGCCAGGGCTCTGAGAGGATCCTGTGTACAGAATCAAGACTCTGAGAGGGTCCTGTGTACACAGCCAGGGCTCTGAGAGGATCCTGTGTACAGAATCAAGACTCTGAGAGGGTCCTGTGTACACAGCCAGGGCTCTGAGAGGATCCTGTGTACAGAATCAAGACTCTGAGAGGGTCCTGTGTACACGGCCAGGGCTCTGGGAAGGTCCTGTGTACACAGCCAGGGCTCTGAGAGGGTCCTTTGTACAGAACCAGGGCTCTGAGAGGGTCCTGTGTACCGAATCAGGGCTCTGAGAGGGTCCTGTGTATACAGCCAGGGCTCTGAGAGGGTCCTGTACACACAGCCAGGGCTCTGAGAGGGTCCTGTGCACACAGCCAGTGAGGCACAGAGTTGCGGGAGAAAGTTTGCAAAGGGCAGGCCACAGGAACTCCGGGCGGCAGTGAATATTTGAGGGATCTTACTCACCAGGAACACAGACACCAACACAGCCAAGGACATGGTGCGGCCGCTGGGCTGGTACACACACTCTCTTGTCACCCACAACAACTCCCTCCAAGGCTCAGGCAGTCGGACAAAATAAATCAAAAGCCCCACCGTCCCCGGAGACAGCTGTGAACTGGCGACAGCTCGGGACGCGATCCTTCGCCAAAGCAACTCCAACCAACCAACCACCCGGCAGCGCTCCGTGAGGAAATGAGTCAGGATCCAACAATGTCAGTTTTCACACAGAGAGAGAGAGAGAAGAGGGAGGGACAGAAAGATGAAAGGGGGAGAAGGGGGGAGGGAGGCAGCCTGCTGAGAATCAGTGACAGGGAGGGGGTGGAAGATGAAGGGAGGAGGGA
>NC_057751.1:14639764-14642603 GCF_004010195.1 Chiloscyllium plagiosum | reverse complement strand
TTGGGGCTGGAGGAGGTTACAGAGTTAGGGAGGGGATATTGGGGCTGGAGGAGGTTACAGAGTTAGGGAGGGGATGTAGTGGCTGGAGGAGATTACAGAGTTAGGGAGGGGATGTTGGGGCTGGATGAGGTTACAGAGTTAGGGAGGGGATGTTGGGGCTGGATGAGGTTACAGAGTTAGTAAGGGGATGTTGGGGCTGGATGAGGTTACAGAGGCAGGTACGTGTGTATGGATGATGGTGTTTTCAGAGATAGGGAGGAGTGGAGCGGCTGGAGGAGGTGACAGAGACAGGAGGGGTGTAGGGGCTGGAGGAGATTACCCAGATATGGAGGGATGCAGCGGCTGAAGGAGTTTACATCACTAGGGAGGAATGTAGGGACTGGAGGAGGTGACAGAGATGGGGAGGGGGTGTAGGGGCTGGAGGAGGTGACAGAGATAGGGAGGGGGAGAATGAGTGAGAGGTGTGAGGAAGGGGCTCTGGGGCAACAAGATGACTGGAGGAGATGGGGGTATTGGAGAGGAGGAAGAGGCATGTGGAAAAACTGAGTGTAAGAGAGATTGCAGGGAAGAGAGCAATGGCGAGGGTGTGAAGGAGAAGAGGAGGCATCAAGCAGATTGAGGGGAAGGGAATGGGAAGGAGGGATGGAGGTAAAACAGCTTTTGGGAGAACGGGGGAGGAGAGACTTTGAATGGTGGAGAGAGAGAAAATGAGGCGGAGGAAGGTCTGACAGAGAATGGGAGGAGGAGTGGGAGAGAGAATGGGACAGAGGGATGTGAGCATAGGATAGGAAGGAAGAGAATGTGAATGGTGGAGAGAAATTGGGAGGGGGAGGGTGAATGGAGGGGAATGTTTCAAGGAGGTGGGTGGGTGAAAATGGGAATGGAAAACAGAACAAAAGCAGTGGAGGCAGAGAAAATTGGACAGAGGAATTGGAAATAATGGAGGATAAAGAAACAAACCTATTTTGCACAATATCGAGGGGAGCACAAGCATATATGGTTAAATTATACACCTCTTATGCTACAAACACTCATACATACATTCTGTTGAAAATTACGAGCAGAACAGATCACCCTGCTGCATTGTTGAGTCCACTCCTTCCCTAGCCCATGTTCACTACTGCAGGTTAAGAAGGCATACAGTGTATTCGCTTTTATTGGGAGAGGGATTGAGTTTCGGAACCATGAGGTCATGTTGCAGCTGTACAAAACTCTGATGCAGCCACACTTGGAGTATTGAGAACAGTTCTGGTCACCGCAATATAGGAAGGATGTGGAATCTTTGCAAAGGGTTCAGAGGTGATTTACTAGGATGTTGCCTGGTATGGAGGGAAGGTCTGAGGGGCTTGAGGCTGTTTTCATTGGAGAGAAGAAGGTTGAGAGGTGACTTAATTGAGACATGTAAGATAATCAGAGGGTTAGATAGGGTAGACAGTGAGAGCCATTTTCCTCAGATGGTGATGACTAGCATAAGGGGGCATAATTTTGAATTGAGGGGTGATAGATATCGGACAGATGTCAGAGGTAGTTTCTTTACTCAGAGAGTAGTCGGGGTGTGGAACGCACTGCCTACAACAGTTGTAGACTCGCCAAGCTTCAGGGCATTTAAATGGTTATTGGAGAGACATATGGATGAAAATGGAACAGTGTAGGTTAGATGGGCTTCAGATTGGCTTCACAGGTCGGCGCAACATCGAGGGCCGAAGGGTCTGTACTGCACTGTGATGTTCTATGTCCTAGGTGTACAAAAAAGTGCACATGTTTCAGTAATCGCCAAATTCAACAGCAATGGGACTTCTGTTGTGTTCAGTTACACTTACCCATGCCTGACAATGTTTGACTAGGTAAATTACTCTCACTTCTCTGAGCTCACTCTTATTTCAAGGTCAGCTAACTAACAGTCTAAATAAAGTTTCTGATTATGTCACACTGCTTCCTGTAAATTAATACATTATCCAATCAGACCACACAATTAGGTACACTAAATTAAAACTTGTTTGATAAGTTCTCCGGAAAGTAACAGGAGTGTTTTTAAACCTGAATGGCAGGATTTGACGTTGACATTGATGCATTCCATTTGGTGTAAGAGATTCTGATATCGCCTTTGCACCTTACGTCATTCGTACTTGCCTGTCCCCTTCCCTTCATAATTAATCTGAGTGAGAAATGAAGTGCTGCCAACCCTATCGATACAACCTTCCAAACAAGGAATTGGATACAAATCTGTTTTTGTCATTGCATTTGCTTTTCTGTAATGTATTCATAACCTCATCAACACATCAGGCTGAGGAATTAAAGCACTGGGGGGCTCCAACTGCTTTGACTCGGAACACAGGAACCTGGAGTATTGTGTGCAGTTTTGCTCTCCTTACCTCTGGAAGGATATTATGGAGAAGACATTTGGGTGGAATGGAGAAATAAGAAAGGGATGATCAACTTATTGGAATTGAATTATAGGCCCCCCTAATAGTCAGCAGGAAATTGAGAAACAAATTTGTAAGGAGATCTCAGTTATCTGTAAGAATAATAGGATGGTTATGGGAGGGGATTTTAACTTTCCAAATATAGACTGGGACTGCCATAGTGTTAAGGGTTAAGATGGAGAGGAATTTGTTAACTGTGTACAATAAACTTTTCTGATTCAGTATGTGGATGTACCTACAAGAGAAGGTGCAAAACTTGACCTACTCTTGGGAAATAAGGTGGGGCAGGTGACTGAGGTGTCAGTTGGGGAGCACTTTGGGGCCAGTGACCATAATTCTATTAGATTTAAAATAGCGATGGAAAAGGATAGACCGGATCGAGAAGTTAATGAGATAAAAGGTAGTGGTGGGCGGGG
>NC_057751.1:14636576-14639291 GCF_004010195.1 Chiloscyllium plagiosum | reverse complement strand
GTGTAACTTTGTCCACCCTTTAAGCATGGAGGAGCTTAAAAATGTGTTGCTGGAAAAGCGCAGCAGATCAGGCAGCATCCAAGGAACAGGACAATCGATGTTTCGGGCATAAGCCCTTTGTCAGGAATGAGGAAAGTGCGTCCAGCAGGCTAAGATAAAAGGTAGGAAGAAGGGACTTGGAGAAGGGGCACTGGGAATACGATAGGTGGAAGAAGGTTAAGGTGAGGGTGATAGGCAGGAGAGGGGGTGGGTACGGAGAGGTCGGGAAGAAGGTTGCAGGTCAAGAGGGGGGTGCCGAATCTGACTGGCAATACAACTTGATGAACTTCTGTGAATTTCTCATCTGCCTGAATATGTGATGGCCTCCATTTTCTCATCAAGACATCATTTTTAAAATAGTAAAATTCCGGAATACACTCAGATTCTTCTTCCGTTTGTGCTTTTCGATATAATTACTTTGGTTTTTCATCTTTCTGTTGTAGCTCAGTAAATTTCTCTGAACTCAAAATGTCCACGTTATCCTTTATCTGTTCTTGTTTCTTTTCAACCACTTGATCAAACATAGTCTCTGATAATTCTACTTCAACTTCCTTACCTGTATCCTTTGATTTCTCCTCCTGTTTCAACCTGTGGTTTTGTGACCTTTTTATCACACAGTCACATGGAGTTATAGAGTCATAGAGATGTACAGATGTGCAAATGTACATAGGAAACAGACCCTTCTGTCCAACTTGTACATGCTGACAGGATATCTCAACCCAATCTCGTCCCACCTGCCAGCATCCGGCCCATATCCTTCCAAACCCTTCTATTCATATTCCCATCCTGGTTCCTTTTAAATAATGCAATTGTACCAGCCTCCACCACTTCCTCTGGCAGCTCATTCCATTCACGCACCACCCTCTGCATGAAAAAGTTGCCCCTTAGGCAACTTTTATATCTTTTATATCTTTCCCCTCTCACCCTAAACCTATGCCCTCTAGTTCTGGACTCCCCCACCCCAGGGAAAGATTTTGTCTATTTATCCTATCCTTGACCCTTCATGATTTTATAAACCTCTATAAGGTCACCCCATAGCCTCTGATGCTCCAGGGAAAACAGCCCCAGCCTATTCAGCCTCTCCCGATAGCACAAATCCTCCAACCCTGGCAACATCCTTGTAAATCTTTTCTGAACCCTTTCAAGTTTCACAACATCCTTCCAGTTGGAAGAAGACCAGAATTGCATGCAATATTCCAACAGTGGCCTAACCAATGTCCTGTACGGCCGCAACATGACCTCCCAACTCCTATACTCAATACCAAACGCCTTCTTCACTAGCCTATCTACCTGGGACTCTACTTTCAAGGATCTGTGAACCTGCACTCCAAAGTCTCTTTGTTCAGCAACACTCCTTAGGATTTTACCATTAAGTGTATAAGTGCTGCTAAGATTTGCTTTCCCAAAATGCAACGTCTCATGTTTATCTAAATTAAACTCCATCTGCCACTCCTCAGCCCATTGACCATCTGATCAAGATCCATTTATAATCTGAGGTAACCTTTTTTGCTGTCCACCACACCTCCAATTTTGGTGTTATCTGTAAACTTACTAACTATACCTCCTACATTCATATCTAAATCATTTATATACATGACAGAAAGTAGTAAACCCAGTCCGACTTTTTTAGTGTTCAGTACCTTCAACGATTTCATATAATGTGGACTGAATCGAACTGGCTGAAGACTGGCATCTATGATGTTGGGGACTGTTTCAGGAGGCTGAGGTGGATATATCCTCAAGGACATTGCTGTTCGATTGGATCTGCAGCAGGTGGTGAGGGAACCAGGACTTGTGCAAAGGTTCCACCTTCACATTGGTAACATTGTTATGGGACATGTGGCACTATCACCATACTAAATGGGACAGACTTCGAACAAATCAAATGATTGAAATTGGGCATCATTGGAGCATGTCAAATGCTTAGATTTAGATGTGAACATAGGAAGTATACTTAGTAAGTTTGCAGGTGACACCAAAATTGGAGGTGTAGTGGACAGTGAAGAGGGTTACCTCAGATTACAATGGGATTTTGATCAGATGGGCCAATGGCTGAGGAATATCAGATGGAGTTTAATTTAGATCAACGTGAGGTGTTGCGTAGATACACCTGGTCACGGGCAGACGGGTCTATCCGCTCCAGGATAGATTACCTGTTTGTGTCCCGAACGCTCTCGGTCAGATCCACCGACGTCAAGCTGGTGTTCTTCCCTGACCACTGCCTCCTGCTGTCCGACTGTCACCTACAGGACGAGCAGCGGGCTGGTAAGGGAACGTGGAAGCTGAACACCAAGCTGTTGACCCCGGGAAACATTGAGGAGCTCAAGAGGGACTACGCAGAACATCAAGAGGGTCTTCATCCTCAAAGGGGTACAGGAGACGAGAGAGAGGTGGGGAAAACTGTCCCAGCTCCAGGAAAGTATGCAGAACCTGCTCCTGCTGCAGACGATGGGGGTGGATGTCACGGAGGACCTCAAGGAGGTGAAGGGCCAGTAACCTCGCTCTTTGCTTCGGAGGCCTCCAAGATAATCTTCCGGTCCAGGGTCCGCTCAGTAGAGCAGGACGAGACGTGCTCACGTTTCTTCTTCCAGAAGGTGCACAAAGAGAGCTCTGTGCTCAGCAGCCTGAAGGAAGAAGATGGCTCGATAACGTCATCGCAGGCTGACGTCATGAGGA
>NC_057751.1:14610275-14634254 GCF_004010195.1 Chiloscyllium plagiosum | reverse complement strand
GCCTGGGGGATCATCAACTCGGTGAAGGACGCTCTCAGGGTGGTCCGAAGCCTGCTGATCTTCCAGCTGAAGGAGTTGACCCCGACTGAGTGCTGCAGTCTGGCACATTCCAAGGTCCAGGACTACGTGTTGAGGGATGCGCTGGAGCTTGGGGCAGCTGCCGCCAAGGCGCGGTGGGGAAAGACTACTGTGTAAAGTCTGCCTGCCTAATGAAGAACAGGGGGTCCATGCAGTCATTTGGGCTCTGCTGACGCCTCAGCTAAATATATGGGCATATGATTGAAAAATGTACAGACCTGTATAAAAATGATAAATTCTGATCTCTGTATGTACATGTTTACATATGTATGGCATGACCAACTGTACAGACCATCAAATTATTTTATGAATAAAGTATATTTTTGAAATAAAAAAAAAATAAACGTGAGGTGTTGCACTTTGGGAAAGCAACTCTTAGCAAGACTTATACACTTAATGGTAAGATCCTAGGGAGTGTTGCTGAACAAAGAAACCTTAGAGTCCAAGTTCATAGCTCCTTGAAAGTAGAGTCGCAGGTAGATAGGATAGTGAAGAAGGCGCTTAGAATTGAGTATAGGAGTTGGGAGGTCATGTTGAGGCTGTACAGGATGTTGGTTTGGCCACTTTTGGAATATTGCAAGTTGGAGACATAGTCTGTAAGCTGAGTCCATCAGTATGACTCTGTCAGGCTGTTGTTTCACTTGTCTGTGATGATGTAGAGGTGCCACTGTTGGACTGGGTGGACAAGGTCAGTAGACACACAACACCAGGTCACAGTCGTTCAGGCCCACTTGAAATCACAAGCCCACCAAGTGCCACCCCCCGACAGGCGAAGTGAAGGAAAGCACACTGGCTGAAAATGTGTTGCTGGAAAAGCGCAGCAGGTCAGGCAGGAGCAGGAGAATCGACGTTTCGGACATGAGCCCTTCTTCAGCACACTGGCACAGAGCCCACAGGCAGAGAGATCTCTGCTTATAAATTCCACACCAGTGTTCCCCACCCCAACCCCACCCGACAAAGGAGTAGCACCCAGCAAGCCCGCGACCCCAAACAAGCCTGTTGGCCTATAATCCGGTATTAAGCGCAGGAGAATCGACGTTTCGGACATGACCCCTTCTTCAGCACACTGGCACAGAGCCCACAGGCAGAGAGATCTCTGCCTATAAATTCCACACCAGTGTTCCCCACCCCAACCCCACCCGACAAAGGAGTAGCACCCAGCAAGCCCGCGACCCCAAACAAGCCTGTTGGCCTATAACCCGGTATTAAGTGACCTCTGAACCAGTCTGAGACAGCTCTCCCAATTTTGGCACTCGCACCTAGATGTTAGGAAGGAGGATGTTGCAAAGTTGACAGGACTGTTTTTGCTGTTTTCAGTGCTGGGATGTTCCATCCAATTTATTTTTGAGACTTCCTTGTGATTGATACAACCAAGTGGCTCAATTCAGAGGGCAGTTGAGAGTTAAGCACATTTCCATGGGCCAGGAATCGCATGTAGGCCAGACCACAAGTATGGCAGATTTCCTTTCATGAAAGACACTAGCGAGTCAGATGGTTTTAAAAGCTATCATCATTAGGCATTTAAATCCTTGAAGGCAAATGTTATCATCTGCCATCTCTTTCTTACCCGGGTCCACAGAACTTGGAGAATTTCTCACTAGGCTACTGCCTACCCAATTCCTCAAATCACATTAACAAAAACAGAAATTGCTGGAAAAGCTCAGCAGGTCTGTGGAGAGAGGTCAGAGTTAACGTTTCGGGTTGAACGGCCCTCCCTGAAATGAGATGTCTGCGTTCCATTTCAACTCCCGCCTGCCTGTCAGTTTTCCGGCCGGTTTGCTTCTGCGCTATTTTCCTGAAGACTCAGGCCCTGAGCCTCACGGGGGGCCCACAATTACGGAGCGAGGCAGGAGTGAGGTCAGCTCCTGTACCTGCACCCTTTCCTCCCAGTTCAGAGTGGGGGCAGCCCTGCGTATGTGCCCTGCCCTCCCAGACCACAGGCTGTCCTACCGCATGCCCACTGACCGCCCAGTTCAGGGCCTGCGCACTGACCACCTTTGAGTTCTTGAACCCTAAATCCAAAATGGAATTATAGAATTTTCCAGACAAGAGCCCCAAGTCTGTGATAGACCAGACCAGAACCCCTCAAAATATGTCAAGGAGCTCGCCTCGACCTCACGTTTCCTTATTTTAAAGGCAGATGTAAAGGGGATATTTCAGATGTGATGCAGCTGGTCAAACCACTTGGTTTTAAGCAAACCAGAATTTATTTAAACACCACACTTGAAACACAATCAAAAGACAGTGGAATTTAGAATAACTTAGCTATCGGAAAATTTAACCGACCCGATTCAGCAAGTTGACAAATTAATTGTTCGAATCCAGTAACATCACCTAAACACACCCATTGGCAAAAAGGGAAATTCAAACACAGATTCTTACAGGCAGGAGGGAACAACATCCGGAGAGGGATTTCAGAGAAAATCAGTCAGGAATTCTTCACTGAGGCTTACCACGCTTCTGGTACGTAAAACATCTGTGACTGCTCGAGCTAATAAAAACCAGCAAAAAACCTGAACTGGGAAAACTGGCCACTTGCCTTCCATTATTAAACTGTTCAACTGTTTGAGACTCTTTGGACCTTCACCTTTATTACCTCACTTCAGAAAAAAAAACAAGGACAAAGTCACCTTTTTAAAGTGACAGCATCGTCACACACTGAAATGTCTAACCCACTTAACCCACGTTGGACTGCATTTACCCTTGTGCACTCCCTCAACTTGTCCAAGTCACCTGGAAACCTCCTTGCATTTGCCTAACCCATAATCCCACCCAGTTTTGTGTCAACAGCAAACTTGGAAATATTGCATTTGGTTCCATCCCGGTCATTTATACATGTCATGAATAGCTGGGGTCCAAGTGCTGGTCCTTGCAGTACCCCACTCATCAATGTCTTTCACTCAGAAAAAGACCCATTTATTCCAACTCTCTATTTCCTAATATCAATCAATTCTTCATCCATATCAATATATTACCCCCATCCAATGTGCTTTAACTTTTCCCACTTCGTCTCTTCTGAGGGACCTTGTCAAGAGCCTTCTGAAATCAAAATACACAACATCTCCCTTAACTATTCCAGTTGTTCTATCCTCAAAAAAAAAGTACGTTTGGGAAGCACATGATTTGTTTCACAGCCCAATGCTGATTTTGTCCACTTCTGTTCATGCTTTCCAAATGTTCTGTTAGCACATCTTTACAAACAGATTGCACATTTTCCTCACAACTGATATTTGGCTAACTGATCTGCAATAATCTGTGCTTTTCTCCCCCTTCCATTTTAAATAGTGGGCTGACATTTGCCACCTTCCAATCTGTAGGAACTGCTCCAGAGTCTGTAGAATTTTGGAAGCTGATCACACTCCATCCAATATATAGTCTGGGGTGTAGATGATCATGTCCTGGTGATTTGTTCACCTTTAACACCATTAGTTTTCCCAGAGTATGTAGAATTTTGGAAGCTGTTCACACTCCATCCTATATATATTCTGGGGTGTAGATGATCATGCCCTGGTGATTTGTTCACATTTAACACCACTAGTTTTCCCAGCACCATTTCTTATTAACATTGATTTCCTATGATTGTGCCCTCTCATGAGACTCTTGATTCCTTAACGTTTCTTGGAGGTAATTTGTGCCCTCTCTTGTGAAGACAGTATATGTTCAACTCTTCTGCCATATTTTTTGTTCCTCATTTTATTTCTCCAGTTCTGACAGTGAGGGACCAACATTTGTCTTTACTAACACTTGTCTCTTCACATCTTTATAGAAGCTTTACAGTCAGTTTCTATGTTCTCCATAATTTTAATCTCATACTCTATTTTCTCCCTTTTGAGCAAATATTTTCCTCTGTTGTTGAATTCTAAAATGCTCCTCATCCTCAGGCTTACTGCTTTTTCTGGTAATTTTATATTTTTCTGATATGGATCTAATACTATCCATTGTTTCTTTTGTGAGCTATGGTTGATCCACTGTTCCTCTTTTATTTTGCGCCAAACAGGAATAAATAATTATTGTAATTCACTCACATCATTTTTAAATATGAAGCTTTGCTTCTCCCGAAACCTTTTCGTTTGGTCCCCCAAATTCATCCTTGCCAACTCATGCCTCATGTCCTCATTGTTCCCTTTATTTAGATTCAGGACACTACTTTCAGATGTGATGACTTCACTCTTCATCTTACTGAAGAATTCCGTCATATTATTAGAACCCCGCACAACAAGATCCCTTCTTATTTCACCTCTCCCATTTGCCTTAAAAGGCTTTGCTCGTCTCCTTTCCACAGAATCATCCAAGTTTTCTTGAAGCAGGAGGTGAACCACAACACATTTCAGTATTGACTCTATGACAATGCATTACTTCCTCAATTCTGTCCTCTGTCAGTGCATTGCTCCCTTGGTGCTGTTCCAGCGGTGCAATACTCCCATAATGCTGAAATCCCCAACAGTGCAATGCTGTTTGAGTACAGCATCTTGACAGTGCAGCACCTCTCAATCCTGATTCTCTGATGGTTCAGCACTCCCTCAGTACCGACCCTTACAATGGTGTAGTGCTCCCTCAGGACTGCCTGTTATGACAGTGCAGTGCTCCCTCGGCTGTCAGCCTGAATTATGCACTCAAGTATCTAGAATAGATCTTTGACCCATAAACTCCAGGTTCAGAGGCACATGAAAGTCCCCAAAATCATAACATCTAGATTGAGAGCTATTTCTTGATAACGATTCGTTGCCGAGGGTCCTACGTACCGAAAAACTGGTAATGTAGAAATCAGTCTACCTTCAAGACTTTGCAAGAGGTCCACATTATTTCAAAGAGGGACCTGTTGTGTCTTCAGTCAAGATCAGATACGAGGTTTAGAAATTTGTGACAATCAGTGACATAACTGTGGGGTGGCACGGTGGCTCAGTGGTTAGCACTACTGCCTCACAGTGCCAGGGACCCACATTTGATTCCCACCTCAGGTGACTATCTTTGCGGAGTTTGCACATTTTCCCCATGTCTGCGTGAGTTTCCTCCCACAGTCTAAAGATGTGCAGGTTTGGGTGAATTGGCGCTGCTAAATTGCCAAATTGCCCATAGTGTTAGGTGCATTAGTCAGGGGTTAATATAGGATAGGGGAATGGGTCTGGGTGTGTTACTCTTCGGAAGGTCAGTGTGGACTTATTGGGCCAAAGGGCCTGTTTCCAGACTGGAGGGAATCTAATCTAACCCACTCCCACAGAGTTAACAGAGTCATTCTGGGACCAGGGTCACAAAGATGCACATTTTTTAAAAATTCACTGAGAGAATGTGGGTGTAATTGGCTAAGCCAGCAGTTAGTGTCTATCCCTAGTTGCCCCTTCAGAAAGTGGTGGTGAGCTGCATTCTTGAACGGCTGCAGTCCACATGGTGTAGGGACACCCACATAGTACTGTTTGGGAGAGAGTTCCAGGAGTTTGACCTAGTGACACTGAAGGAACAGCGATATATTTCCAAGTTAGGATGGTGAGTGGCTTGGAGTGGAATTTACAGGAGGTGATGTTCCCATGTATCTGCTGCCCTTCTCCTTCTAGATGGATTTGAATGATCTATCAAAGAGGCTTGGTCAAATGTCAACATTGAAGCATGACCATTGCAACATACCGACCACCTGCCTACTGTGTTTTTAGGAAATAGCATTTGATGTGAATCCTCTATTGAAATATCAATAAAGTATTTCATAAGGTCAAGAGGTTGTGGCAGAAAATAAAAGCTTATGGTCCAGGGTAACATATTGCCTGGACAGAAGATTGGCTGGCTAACAAGAAACTGTACCGGAAATATTTTTTTTGGGATGCTGTAACGTCTGGTGTGCCAGAGGTCGGTATTGGGGACTCAACACTTTGCAATTCAGTTCCATCACTGAGAGGGAGAAACTACCACGGTATTGTTGCAAAACTTGCTGAAAACACAAACATAGGTAGAAAAGTAAAGTAGTGAAGAGAACAAAAGGAGGCTACGAGGTGTTAGAAATAGGAAAGTGGAGAAAAGACCTGATATAACCAGTGTAATGTGGGAAATTGTAAAACTTTGTAGGAAGAATAACTTTGTGAGGCTGTAGAGCTGAGATGCAGAAGGATGGCTTAAGACATGGATTACGCAAGGATGGCAGGCAGACAAATAAGAAAGCTGATGTTGTTTGTTTGTTGTGAGGAGAATTGAATACAAAACAGGCAGGTTATGCTTTAGTTATTTGAGGCACTAGGAGGCCATATCCGAAATACTGGGTACAGTAGTGGTCTCCTTGTGGAAAGAAGGACATAAACCGCATTGGAAGCAGTTGAGAAGTTTGATTGGATTAATATTTGCAATTGACGGGTTTTCTTCAGAGGAAAGTTGGACAAGCTTGGCTTGTACCTGCTGGAGTTTAGACAGGTAAAAGGCAACTCCATTGAAACAAAATCCTGAGGTGGGGGGGGCTTGACAAGGTGCAAATGGAAAGAATGTTTCCTCTTATGGGCATCGTCTCAAGTTTCTGGTCACTGCTGCAACATTTTTAAGGCAGACATACTTGGATTCTTGATAAGCAATGGTTATTGGGGATTTGTGGAAAGGTGGAGTAATCAGATTGGCCGTGATCTTATTAAATGGCAGAGCAGGCTCAATAGTCCCAACATGTTTCACCTGCACATCCACAAATGTCATTTATTGTATCCGTTGCTTGCGCTTCAGTCTCCTTTACATTGGGTAGACTAGACGTCTTCCCTCAGAGTGCTTTAGGGAACATCGCAGGGACACCCGCACCAATCAACCCCACTGCCCCGTGGACCAACATTTCAATTCCCGCTCCCACTCTGCCGAGGACATGCAGGTCCTGGGCCTCCTCCGCTCCCTCACCACCCGACGCCTGGAGAAAGAACGCCTTGTCTTCCGTCACAGAACCCTTCAACCCCATGGTATCAATGTGGGCTTCACCAGTTTCCTCATTTCCCCTCCCCCCCCATCTTATCCCAGTTCCAACCTGCCAGCTCAGCACCATCCTCATGGCCTGTCGTACCTGTACATCTTCCTTCCCACCCATCTGCTCCACCCTCCTCTCACCCAATCACCTTAAGCTCACCTCCATCCAACTATTGCACTCTTAGCTATCTTCTCCACAGCCCCAACCCCCTCCCATTTATCTCTCCACCCCAGAAGCTCCCTGCCTCATTGCCCGAAACATCAATTTTCCTGCTCCTCTGGTGCTGTGCTTTTCCAGCACCACTCTAATCTTGACTCTGATTTCCAGCATCTGCAGTCCTCACTTTCGCTTCGAAAGGCCGAACAGGCTAATCCTGAATCTTGTGCTCAGACACATCTCCTTGGGATTGCACCTAAAATGTAACCAGAGCATATGGTCTCTCGGAGTACTTCCTCCTGAACAACAGGTCAGACCTTAAAATCCTGGTCTAATCCATAAGACACCTGAACAAAACTTGAGAGACAGGGGAAAAGACAAAAAAAACCCCAAATGTCCAAACTTGCTTTATTTATGTGCAAAGCGACAATAATTGGGCCCAATAAGGTTAACAAAAGTCAAAGTGCAGTGAGAGTTAACACAACAAAAACCTATCAGCGAGGCACCTTACTTCATCTTCCAAGTTTCATTGGTTTAAGTGCAGCAATGCGGGCTTTTAAATGAAAGGCGCTCCCACTTTCTGTACGAGACAAATTTTAGATCTGACAATATATTAAGTTGTATTTTAGACTGATTAAAATCAAATTGAAAACTCCTCAATTAAACAAAGTGACAAAAATCTGGAAGGGTTAGAGTTGCAGAGTCCTCGGCCTAGGGTACTCGAGACCATGACTTTATGCTTAGTGGTTTCTATGGAAACCAAGGATGGTCAGGAGTCCAGGCATCAATCACCGAAGGTCCAGCACTGTAACATTTGTCTCCTTGATGAAAGTATGTGAACAGGCCTGCAAGGAACAAACAGAGAGAGATTAATCTGTGTTGGCTATTTCTCAGTGAGTAGCAAATACCATCATCACACAGTTCCCCATTTATGACAGCGCACAAATTGAGGCTGACACTTTCAATGTAATACCAAGGAAGCGTTGCACTGCAGGAGGTGCCCCCCTTTGGACGATGTATTAAATTGAGGCGCCGTTTGCCTTTTCAGGGAAATGCAAACAAATCCTGTAGCACTATTTCTTGAGGACGATTAAGGGAGTTCTCCCTGGAAGACTGGCCTGTATTTATCGCTTCATTAATAACACAGATCTTATAATCTGCTCATCTGACAGTTTCCTGTGCAGGTACCTCCCATATTTTCTGAAATACAATAGTGAATACGTTTCAGACTACCTCTTTGGCTCTGAAGCGCTTCAGGTCATCCAGTGATCACAAGATGCATTGTATAAATGCAGGGTTATTTTCTTCTAAGGGAGTGATTACTCACAACGCAACTTCTGAGAAAACCGGCAGATAGCAGTCAAAAACCAACAGTAATCTTTCCAACAGGAAGCTTAACAGAGAGTTTTTTTCCAGAGTGTTTTCTCCTGAGTATTGACGTCAGCAGGCACTCATGAGTCTCAAAATTAGTGGAAGTCAGGACTCCCTGGTGTCACTGCACAGCCAGGACACTTGCCCTTCAATTATTGAAGATTTTTTTTGGGGGGTGGTGGGGGGGGGTGGGGGAAGTGTTCTCGGAGGTCCACATGAGGGCTCGCTTGTGTTAAGTAATGTGAAAGCATTGAGAGGCCAGTCCTCACCAGTGCCCATGGTTGGCCACAGTCAAACCTGGTCATGACTATTCATGGAAGGATGTCAGAGAATTGACACCACACCAAGCCAGACCAGGTGAAATTGACAAGCTGTTTATTGCAAGTGATATCACTGGAAGAGAAATTGACGAGGCTGATACAGAACTGACAGTCTGTACAAGGGGAGATCAAGGGTTCCCTTCCCTGAGCTGAGAATCAAGCCAGTTTTTATAGGAATACTGTACAACGATGCGAATTGAAAATAGGGAAAATACAATGGTTTTTGATAATTAAGTAATCCAGTTACCATGCTGATAATCGCAAAGCAGTTATCAGAAGAATGTCCTCAATCTAGATACAATGTAGCATCCTGGCAGCATCAAAAGTCTTTCATGGGATCAGGAGATTCCAGTTCTGTTCGAGGGTAGGTGAGAATGTCCTTTCCTTGTAGGTAAGGTATTTCCATTGTTGGTCTCCTGTGAGCAAGGTATTCTGGTGCCTCTCCATCTGACCTGTCCTTTGTGTGGCTTTGGTATTACTGCGTACGCGACTGCACTTAGGGCTTTGGGACAGCTGTGTTGATCGGGTCCAGGGAGCTTATTGTCAGGTTGTTTTGGGAAGTGTATTCCCTGGTCTGCGAGTGACTGTGGTCATGTCTGGTTTCCCCTGTCAGTCTGTTTGGTCAATGCTGAGGCATTCTGGGTGTTTCTTGTATGGTTTGGACAGGCTTGGTTTTGTGTGTTCTGTGTGGCCATGCTGTGGGTAGGCAGGCTGGCAGATCTTTTCCTACAGGGGATGAGAAGCATCGGGCAATCACAAAATAGACTAGACTAGACTTTCTACGCAGAAAGCTGCATGCAGCAAATGATACTTACATTAAACAGGGGTGGGTCCTTGGGATGTGGATGAAAGCCTTTCTGCTTACAGAAAGAGATTTCGTCCATGCCATGGTCAGTCAGTCTGAAGAAGCCAGTCCTGCGCAAGGACAGAAACTGGTCAGAGCACAAGGCAGGAAATGTCAACCGGTAGCAATCCTTCAAATAGTTCAAACATCTCCCTGGTGTTATGGAAAGGTCTGTAGCAAGTAAGGTCCATGTTGAAGCAAACAGTCAAATAAGCACAGCTGCTGCAGCAGCCCTGCGACCTCACATTGAACCAAGTAATGCAGCTGGCCATTCAGGCCAAGCAATCACATTTAAACTCATTCCCCGACACTTTTCAACCTTACTGATAGCTCTTGATCCTTCTCCTTGGACTTCCCAAGTTTACACTGCACACAATGATGTTAAAACAGTCCAGATTGCTGTGACAAGCTCAAAGATCACAGCTTCAAAACAGTTCGGGAATTGGAGTTTACGGTTGACGAACTGCATTGACTCACAGCGGCAACACAACTTCCGTTGTGTGTCAGCTCTGGTTCAGTGGCGAGCACTTGTATCGGAGGCAGAAGTCTGTGGGTTCAAGTCTCAACCAACATCGCACAAAACCACCAAACAACCTGTTTATGAGCACGTGCTGTTTGCAGGACTTCTGCTTATGAATATTGGCTGACCTAGAAGAAAACAATGGATGCCTTGTGAAGTGATAAATAAATTTAAGTCTTTTGCACTGTATGCAGCAGACTGTGCAGCAAATTGACCAATACCTATTTCCAGAGCTCGCTCGAAACCCTCCTCAGAGAACTGTCATAGCTATGGGACGGGACTTGACTGAACAACTGTTAACTGCACTTTCTTGTGACCACGTGTCTAGCCATTAATCCAACTGAAGGGCCAGCCAACTTCTTCTACAAGTTCAGAACAATTTGTTGCAGCGCCCTGACACTCACACAGACACATAGACACAGGCATGCCAGCTCCCTGACTCATTCTAATTCCCAATATCCAGCCAGCTCTGAAGAGTTACATTCCTTAACTTCCCATCTCACAACAAGTAACTCAAGGCTGGATTATCAAATAACATATGATCAGGGGGAACTGGTACACGAGGCCACATCTCCTGATGGTGATCTTAAGGTTCTGAAAGAGTTGGGCCCACTGAGAATATTGGGTCAATGTGAATCTCACTCTTGACATTTTCACTGACCCTCCAGCCTCAGCCGCTTTCAGAGGGATAGTGTTCCAGGGATCCCCCCCGCTGCCCCATCCCGCCTCCCCAGACGTGCTTCCGGATTACAATCCTGAGCATCCTGGCTGTAATTCTGAGGTTCTTCCACTTCCCTCTGGACTTTCTCACCAAAGTCAAAGGGTACACGGAGACGCTTGAAGAACCGTGAACCATGTCAGTTGGGCATTGTTTCCACTCAGACTTTGCCTTTGCAACCTGTTCTCACAATGTCACCCTTTAAACGTGACGCAAGGACTTGTATCCTTCTAATAGCATGAACCCGAGCACCCACGAACCGTGGTGTATACTTACTCATGATATTTGGGGGAACAAACAATAGCTATGGCCTCTGGGAGCATGATCTGGTAGGAGCTGTGTGTGTGAAGATCCACACTGGACAGGAATGCAGTCTGGGTGGGATGAGTCTGGAACACAGACATAAAGCATTATTCGGAGTGAAAAAGCAATTGGCATGCATGTAACCACCAAGATGACCTGGCTGTCAAGCTACTGGAGAGGGGGATGGTTACAGTCACTTGACAGGAGACAGAGCTTGTAGGATGGGGCTCAGTTGCTCCAGGATTCAGGAGTGGTCCCACATCCCAGCAATCTACAATCCCTGCCGGCCCCTTTCCAATCTTGGCCTAGCTGTTAGGAAGGATGAGAAGGTGCGAGAAGAAAATGCCAGGCCGAACCTCATGCATGCTCTCTGTTGACTGACTCTGGGTTATTTTTAGGTCCCGAGTCTCGGGAACGCAGAAAAATAAAAGATAGTAAGCGAAAAGAATTTCTCCTTTCCTCCTGAAGGTGCAGAGCCCATACATCCACAGATCCCCACACACTCACTGAGCCATCATCAGTGCAAGCATCTCAGCAATGACTATTGGCAGTTTATTTAGAGTCATAGAGTCAGACAGCACTGAAACAGATCCTTCAGTCCAACCAGCCTATGCTGACCATAATCCCAATCTAAACTAGCCCCCCCTGCTGTGCTTGGCACATATCCCTCCAAAACATTTCTTATTCATGTACTTAGCTACATGTCTTTTAAATGTTATTATCGTGCTGACATCCACCATTTCCTCTGGTACTTCATGAATCACACACAGTGTAAAATTAAATATTGCCCCTCATGTATTTTTAAAATCTTTCTTCTCTCACCCTTAAAAATATGCCCCCAGGTCTCGAAATTCCCCACCTCAGGGAAAGTACACCTGCCATTCACCCTATCTACACCCCTCACTATCTTATAAACTTCGAGAAGGTCACGTCTCAACTTCCCATGTTCCAGTGAACAAAGTCCCAGTCTGTCCAGCCTCTCCTCCTAACTCAAACCGTCCAATCCTGGCAACATCCAGGTAAATCTCTTCTAAACCCTCTCCAGCTTAATATCCTTCCTGTAACAGGGAGACCAGAACCGGGTACAGTGTTCGAGCAGAGGCCTCACCAAAGTGCTGTACAACCTCAACATAACGTCCCAACTCCTGTACAGAGGGGTCTAAGCAATGATGGTGGGCTGTGTTATTCCAAAACTCAGTTCTGTCTGTTTCCAGGGAGACGCACTGCTTGATGATCAGAATTGATCTCACTGCCTGTGCAGCACAGTGTGAACATGTGCCCGACCATGGTGGGACTCAGCAACGGAGCAGGGATATTTCCTTCCTGGTGTTCCAGGTAGTGGAGAAATGCACTCACGTGGATCCAGCCCAAGGTTATGAGGTCATCTCGGTCCTGAATCAGAAAGAGTTCCTCTTCGTTCTCTGTATTACAGTAATCAGGACCTGCAGTCTGTTTAGGCACCAGCACATGGGTTATAGTGAACTCATTCTGCATCTGCAGGTAAAACAGACAGGTCACAATGCAGCCCTGCTACACCTGCAAAGATATGCCTGAGGGGAAGGGTGCAAGTACACCGGTGCACAGTGGTACTGCTGGCCAGGCCAGTATTTGTTCTCATCCCGAATGGCCCTTGAGAAGATAGCGGTCAACTGAAGTCCATGTGAGCCCATAGTGCTGTTAGCAGTGGAGCACCACATTCCTGTGGAGGGGGCAGCCAACATATTCCCAGGTCAGGATGGTGACGAGCTTGGAAGGGAAGCTGCAGAGAATGGTGTTCCCATGGATCTGCTGCCCTTTTCCTTCAGGACAGTATAGGGCATGGGTTCATAAGGTGCTGTTTAAGGAGGCTGGGTGAGTTTAGATTAGATTAGATTCTCTACAGTATGTAAGGACAGCCCTTTCGGCCAAACAAGTCCACACCAACCCTCTGAAGAGTAACTCACCCAGACCCATTCCCCGACCCGATATTCACCCCTGACTAATGCACCTAACACGATGGGCAATTCAGCATGGCCACTTCACCTGACTTGCACATCTTTGGACTGTGGGAGGAAACTGTGCAGACATGGGGGGAGAACATGCAAACTGCACACAGACAGTGGCCTGAGGCGGGAATCGAACCTGGGTCCCTGGTGCTGTGGGAAATAGGTCTAGGTGGACTACTCTTCGGAGGGTCGGTGTGGACTTGTGGGGCCGAAAGGCGTGTTTCCACACTGTAGGGAATCCAATCTAATCTTGAGTCTCTGGGGCTCTTGGGGTGCACTAGTAGTGTCCATACTTCTGAGCCAGGAGGCCTGGGCTGAAGTCCTACCTGCTCCAGCGGTGTGCGATAACATCTCTGAGCAGGCTTGTTACACAATATCTCCACTCAACTATCTACACCCATTACCCATTATCTCTCGAATTAATCATTTACCTGCGATCGGTGAGCTTCACCAGACCTGTCCAGTGGCTGAGGGGGTTGGGGGTGTGGAGGGACCCCTCCAATTATAAAACTAGGGATTCAGTGATTCACTTATGGTTCCTACCAGTTTGCCGCAGAGAATGCCACAGGTCTCCACTCCTCGGGCAGTGTTGGCCTCAGTGAGTTGGAGGAATTGCTGACATAGGCTCTTCGGCACCACCATGTTCCGTAGCCTGTCTGCTGAAAAATCTGAGCAGGGAAACATAAATTCCAATTTATCTGACCCACCAACATGCACGATCCTTTCCTCATCCTGAATTTTCTGGTCCTCTGGCAAGCTCCTAACCAGTCACGTCATCTGCTTCAGGAATCAGACCGAGGGCTGGCCACCGTGCCAGTATACTAGCAATGTCACCTGACCGAGCTCCCCATTTGGGAGAACGAGCCAATTTCAGCCAGGGACAGGGTTGCCTGTACTGTGTGGACACCTACTGGAGTGACAGCAAAGAGATTCATGCAACATCCCCAAACAAGCACAAAACAGGAGGAAGGGAGGGGAAGACCTGATATAATACCTCAGCTTCAAAATAGTTAGCAGTTTGATGATCAAATCTACATCTTTCAATGAATTGAATTTCACTGCTGAATATGAGACTAATTTGCAACAGGTCCAACAGATTTATGATGCACTTGCCCCTCCACCAGCCACATGTCATCTCCCATATCTTCCTTTCTCATGCACCTATCTATCTTGCCTTAAATGTTATTCATCTCAGCTATTCCTTGTAGGGGAGCAGGATTGGTTGAAACATCAGGGCTGTTTTGCAACTTGCCCAAAGCACAGCAAAGGGTCCCATGCTCAGGGTTGTGAGCCATTGCTGCTGGTGGAAGCTGAGGGCCTTCTATCCAGAGCGGCTTTTGGGAAAAAGCATACTGCTGACGCAAGTCGCAGATGGGCCTTGTGTACAAGCAAAAGAACAGGGAAGTGTTAGACTGTGTGGTGCAGAGAAATGAACAGTGAACCCTTGGACAGATCACCATTACTGCCTATGGTAGCGAGCTCCCCATTCTCACCAATCTCTGGGTGAAGCAGTGTCTCCTGAATTACTTTTTGGATTTATTAATGGCAAGATTATATTTATAACCTCCAGTTCTGGTTGTTCTTGCAATAGCTCCTCTATGACTATCCTATCAAATCTTTCTCATATACTTAACGGCCTATAGAGTCATCCCAACCCAATCTAGTCCCATTTGCCAGCTCGTGGCCCATATCCCTCCAAACCCTTCCTATTCATATACCCATCCAAATGCCTCTTAAATGTTGCAATTGTACCAGCCTCCACCACATCCTCTAGCAGCTCATTCCATACACGTACCACCCTCTGTGTGAAAAAGTTGCCCCTTAGGTCTCTTTTATATCTTTCCCCTCTCACCCTAAACCTATGCCCTCTAGTTCCGGACTCTCCCACCCCAGGGAAAAGACTTTGTCTATTTATCCTATCCATGCCCCTCATAATTTTATAAACCTCTCTAAGGTCACCCCTAGGCCTCTGACGCTCCAGGGAAAACAGCCCCAGCCTTTTTAACCTCTCCCTATAGCTCAAACTCTCCAACCCTGGCAATATCCTTGTAAATCTTTTTGGAACCCTTGCAAGTTTCACAACATCTTTCTGATAGGAAGACGACCAGAACTGCACACAGTATTCCAACAGCGACCTAACCAATGTCCTCTACAGTGTAAAAGTCAAAGCTAAAGAAAGAACTGGAACCAGGTTTCCTTTCCTGAGAGTAATTCAATGGAACAACTGAGTAGACTGTGCAAATGACTGGGTGTAAGCAGATCTTACTGTTCCAGTTGGTTCCAAATGTTGTGGGTTTCTTTGATCGATCTACAATGGGCGGCACTGCATTCGGGAGAGCTGCAGTGGGCGAAGCAGGAGGAAGATTATCTGGTGGCCCCTGAACACCTGGTACCAGGGGGAAGTCTTTGGACAGGGGGGAGTTTGCAGGTTTCGCGTACTCCTCCAGCACCTTCAGCCTCTCCTTCTCCAGCTCCTTACGCCTGATCATCTCCTCGAAGGCGTGGAACTGCTCCTGCTCGGCCTGCTGTTGGCGCATCTGTGCCACTCGCTGCTTTTCGTCCTCCAGCTCCTGCTGCCGGGCCAGCTCTTGTGCAAACTTCTCAGCCTCCCTGCGCTGGAAAGGGGAAGACAGAGGGGGCGTCAGCATTTAGACTCTGCACTGGCCAGCTTCTCAGTGTCGCACCAGGAGGCTGGCACATCTACCTATAGCAGGAACTACAGCAGCGGAAGGACTTGCACAGCACTTGTGAACTGGTATATTGTGAACTGATGATCAAGTAAGACAAAAGCAAAGGACAGCCAGAGATATATAAATGCTAACAATTTAATAACTTCTCTTAGCGACAAGATGGAGGAGCAGAAGCAGACCTTTTGCCATCATGTCTGCTCCACCATTCAGTGACTGATCTGATCATCCTCAACGACACTTTGCTGCCTTTTCCTCACACCCTTCCTGATTAAAATTCTGTCCATCTCAGCCTTGAATACACTTAGCATCCCAGATTCGACAGCCCTCTGTGGTAAGAAATTCCACAGATTCACGACCCTCAGAGAAGAGATTTCTCCTCATCTCTGTCATTAATGTGAGTAATGCTGTCTGGTTCGAGACTCGCCAATGCTTTCGCATCTACTCTATCACACCACCTAACAATATTCTGTTTCAATAAGGTCTCCCCTCATTCTTTTAGACTCCTGTGAGCAGAGGCCCAACATACTCAACCTCTCCGCACAAGGAAATCTCTCCGCACTTCGGATCAACCTTGTGAATCTTCTCTGGGCTGCCTCCAATACCAGTATACCTACGACCCTCTGCAGACTCTGCGCGTCAGCCCACCACTTGGCCTTCCAACCACTTAGTCATAAGATCTGTGGAACTATCAAACACCGGGCTGGATTCAACCACTTCCCCTGAGAGTTTCACACTCAGAAACCACAGAAAGCAAGTCACAGCGTGGCATGCCTCATGAAAATGCCACAGGGGGAACCACAGGGGGAACCACAGGGCAAATGCTAAGAGTTCCATTGGTGATCTTGCTTTCCAGTATTTTATCCAGGCTCCTCCACACAGAAGATCCTGCTCTAGGAGCGCCTCTGCACTTGTGGAAGGTTATCCAAAACGAAGAGAGACCCAAGCAGCTTTGTGTGAGCTGAGCTATATTTACCTGTAGCTCCTGATGCTCGGCATATTCGACAGCGTACCGCTGCAGAAGCTCACTCTTCAGCTGCTCAGCTCTCGGAAATGCAATCTCTTTCAGCTTCTGTCACACAGAGAGAAAGAAAATCCAATGTTTTACAGCCGTCAGCTCTTCCCTTTCAGAAGTACACTCACAGCGTTGACGTGACACTGAAAAGACTGCACTCTTTTCAAAGCCAATTTTGCAAATCCCGAGCCTAAGCATGGAACAGATGGAAAAATAATGGGTCATCAAAGGATAGTTTTGTGGCATTGCTCGCACCAGCTTAAACACAGCGAGATATCCGACTGTCTCATCCCCTGAACCTCCCACAATTATACATTCCCCTCGAAGTGTTGTTTGGTTTTGGGGTGAACTGACTGACAGGGACACTCCCTCGGTTTAAATGAATGTAGAGTTCATTCGCTGTAGATCCAGCCACTTGTAACCCATTTTACAAACGTGTCACGCTCCAACCACAGCAAACTGCAGCGTGTGTAGATTATCTGGGCTGTGAAATTAAAAAGATTCTATTGGTTTCAAAATTTTCTCTCTCAGATTTCAGTGACATGGACAGATTGGAGAAGTTGGAGGGTGTTTTCCTTGGAGAAGAGAAAGTTGAGAAGAGACTTGATCGAGGTGTTCAAGATCATGAGGGAGATGGACGGAGCAGATGGAGGGAAGCTGGTGTGGAGGGTAAAAGGGTGGGGAGGCAGAAGGCACAGAGGCTAGCTGAGTGATAACGTGAGGAAAAACATTTTCACACAGATGGTGGTTAGGACCTGGAAAAGTAGTGTCCAACATTTGGTGGGGGCAGATTCATTTGAGGTTTTTAGAAGAGAGAAGCCATTTGCAGAACTACGGGGAAAAGGTGAGGGAGTGGGGCTAGCCAAGTTGTGCTTGCAAGGCGAAAGTGGGTACCAAAGATGCTGGAGATTAGAGTCAAGATTACAGTGGTGCTGGAAACGCACAGCAGGTCAGGCAGCACCCGAGGAGCAGGAGAATCGACGTTTCAGGCAAAGGCCCTTCATCAGGAATTTGTGTTTGTAGTCAGCTGTATATGCTGTGACCATTTGGTGAAAATTCAAAGAATTTCTTGGGGTCTTAACAAAAAGAGAATATTCTGGAAATGTTACAATAACTTCATCAAACAAAAAATCATCCTACATATATTGATTTACTTCTTGCATGTGTGACAAGTCTATTCCCTTTGACCTTCAAGCATGCCAATGGGATTGCCTGGAAATTGGGATCCTCAGCTGTACTGTCGGTCATACTGTAGATGGACAGTTATCCATCTTTCAATCCCCCTTTTCCTCCCTTAATATAATTACCAATGTTTGCTGTGGTTGCCTGATCAACATAATCTACAAACAAAGGGAAGGCACGGTCGATCAGTGGTTAGCACTGCTGCCTTATGGCGCCAGGGACCTGGGTTTGATTCCCGCCTCAGGCAACTGTCTGTGTGGAGTTTGCACATTCTCCCAGTGTCTGCGTGGGTTTCTGCCGGGTGCTCCGGTTTCCTCTCACAATCCAAGATGTGCAGGTCAGGTGAACTGGCCACGCTAAATTGCCCATCGTGCATTAGTCAGGGGTAAATATGGGGTGGGGGGTGGGGGTGGTTATTCTTTGGAGGGCTGGTGTGGAATTGTTGGGCCCATTTCCATACTGTAGCGAATCTGATCTAATCAGAAACGGACTCTGGCCAGTCAAACCACGTATGGGTGCAAGCAGCAAAACTGATCCTGGCTAGTTATGAACGTTGCAAGATTGTGTGTTGAGATCGGCACAGTGTGATCATTGTATCCCAGTCACAACATAAAATGCACATTGTCCCGCCTACGCTGGCTTTTCAAAAGTATGGAACCCAATATAACTGAATAAAATCGGCCGAGAAAAGACGTCAGTATTCCTACTCACTGCTCCACTGTGCTACTCGCACTTGCTGCAAGTGCCATTTCAATGTGGGATTTCTTAACTGATTAAGCACAATCAAAGCGCAGAGCGCTTTCCCCACACTGTGTCGGTGTAGATCTGTGCAAGGGCACAGAACATGTTAATTCAGGCAGCAGAATGCAAAGGGACTGCAGTGTAGACAAACCAGGCTGGAGGAACGGAAAAGACTCGACTGGGAGTCAGCCACATCAACTTGATGCAACACCTTCCCAGAAGAGTGTCAGCTCCTGCACTTTCAGTGAAGGAAGGCAGAAAGAAACTGTTTCCTACTTTAATGGTTTCCCTCTTCTCTGGTATTACGCTGGTTTTATAATCCCGATGCTTCGGTAACTTTTCCAAGAATAGCCTGGGTCAGAAGCAGAAAACAACAACAGGGACACAGTTATATTCAGCTGACACATGGCAAAGTATACCAAACATAGAAAAGCTCCACCAAAATTACACATCCAGGCCCCTCACTCGGCACCTTCCAAACCCGTAACCTCGACCATCCAGAAAGACAAAGACAGCAGATATATGAGAGCACCAACCCCTGCGTGTTCCCCTCTGAGCCACATACTATCCCCAATTTGGAAATATATCACCGTTCCTTCAGAGTTGTTGGGTCAAAATCCTTGAAACCCCTCCCCAGCTGCTCAAGAAGGTAGCTACACATCGCATTTGCAGAAGAAATTAAGAATGGGCAATAAATATCAGCCTTGGCAGCAATTTTCTCATTGGATCAATGAATAAAGAATGAAACATTTCTAAAATATTCTTCATCCTACCCTGTCAAAAAATGTACTGCAATAGTGCACATCATATCAGATACTGACCCTCCGACACTCCCATAGCGCTGACACGCCGACAGTGCAGCACTCCCTCAGCGCTGAGCCGCCGACAGTGCGGCACTTCCTCAGCGCTGAGCCTTCGACGGTAAGGCCTTTGACTAAACTCCACAGTGCAGTTTGATGTCGGGGTACTTACGTGATGTACTTATTGTATAGGACAAATGCACTTTCTAAATTGCCTTCATCTACGTAAACGGACGCCATGCGAATGATTTCGACTCCGGAACGGAAGTATCTTCGTGGAGGGACATCGTCATTTACATCCACTGAGCTTCCCTTCTTGGTGAGAGCCCGTACACGTTCCTCTGGAGATAAGCTGACATCAGAGTGTTCTGGCATTGCTCACTGCCCACTCTACCTAAGAGAAAGGATTGGTCAGTGTCAGGTCAAAACACAACAATTATTTCTCA
The DNA here is from genome assembly GCF_004010195.1 of Chiloscyllium plagiosum. NCBI lineage: Eukaryota > Metazoa > Chordata > Chondrichthyes > Orectolobiformes > Hemiscylliidae > Chiloscyllium > Chiloscyllium plagiosum. The sequence goes on along the minus strand of NC_057751.1, from coordinate 14,614,172 downwards.
TTCACTCCACTCTGCTTGAGTCACTGCGAGGGCCATTGGGATCTCTGAGAAAACACGTTCCATAAACCCCTTGCCCCCAGGTTCAGCTACAATGCTTTCCCAGTTGAAGATCCTGCAGCTACTTCCTGTTGATGACCACACATGAATGCTAGGAGAAAGTGAGGGCTGCAGATGCTGGAGATCAGAGCTGAAAAATGTGTTGCTGGAAAAGCGCAGCAGGTCAGGCAGCATCAAAGGAGCAGGAGAATCAACGTTTTGGGCATAAGCCCTTCTTAAGGAAACACATAAATGCTAGCCAACCTTTGGGTGACTATTAGAGGGTATAATGCTAGCCAACCTTTGGGTGACTATTAGAGGGTATATCCTGCCCTGTGAAACTGAATCCAGATTGCAGGCAGAAACTCAGAGATAATAAAGAAATGCCGCACCAGAATGAAGACCGAGATGTGCCAGAGGTGTGTAAAAAAGGGTGTCATTTATCCAGAGACAATTGGCAGTTGGAATATGGAACGTGGAAGAGGCCATTCTGTCCAAAGCATTGCTTTCTCCATTCAGTGAGACCAAGGCTAATTAATGTCCCAACTCCAAACGCCACACCTCAATAGCTTGGATTGACAAAGGCCTATGAAACTCAGATTTAAAATTTACAAATGATCTCCCATCCATTCGCCTCGTGAAAGCACGTTTCCGTTTTTTTTAAACTATTCAATGACTGAACGTATTCAGCAGATGATGTCAAAACAGGTGATGTAATGGACACGAAAGAAGCTGACATCAGAGTACAACAGGACCTTGATCAGATGGGCAGACGTGCCGAGGACTGGCAGATAGCATTAATTTAGATAAGTAAGGTGCTGCATTTGGGAAAGGCAAATCAGGGCAGGGGATTATACACTTCATCCTGGGATGGTCCTGGGATGTATTGCTGAGCAGAGATCTTGGGGTGCAGGTTCATAGTCCCTTGAAAGTGGAGTCACAAATAGACAGGGGAGTCAAGAAGGTGTTGGGTATGCTTGCCTTTGCTGGTCAGTGCACTGAGTATCGGAGTTGGGTGGTCATGTTGCGGCTGCACAGGACATTGGTGAGGCCACTTTTGGAATACTGCATTCATTCAATTCTGGTCTCCCGTCTATCGGAAGGATGTTGTGAAACTTGCAAAGGTTTAGTAAAGATTTAAGGATACTGCCAGATTTAGAGGGTTTGAAGAATAGGGAGAGGCTGAATCATGAGGGGCATGGATAGGGTAAATAGTCAATGTCTTTTTCCAAGAGAGTAACGGAGTCCAAAACAAGAGGGCATAGGTTTAAGGTGAGAGAGGAAAGATTTAACCGGGACTTAAGGGGCAAATGCTTCATGCAGAGGGCAGTGTGTGTACGGAATGAGCTGCCAGAGGAGGAGGCTGGTACAACTTTGAAAAGGCATCTGGATGGGTATATGAATAGAAAGGGTTCAGAAGGAGATGGGTCAAGTGCTGGCAAATCCGACCAGATTAATTGAGGATATCTGGTTGGCATGGATGAGTTGGACCAAATAGTCATCGCGATGAATCTCGAGGTAAGACCGTACCAAAGATTCACAAACCTGTGATTGAAAAAAGTAACCTCTGTGCTCAAGGTCGAACCTTTTATTCTGGATGGTGATCTCTTGCTCTGGACTTTGCAGCTAAGAGATACAGCTGCGCAGCATCCAGACTGTCACATCCCATCTCTTCGCATTCACTTTCTTACAAATCCCAGGCAACATTGGCCCAATGTATAACCTCCAGTCACACGACAATTTTCTCATCCCGGGAATCAGAGACAAAAATAGCACCTGCGGGAAAAGCTCAGCAGGTCAGGCAGCATCTGTGGAAAGAAATCAGAATTAATGTTTCGGGTCGAATGACCCTTCCTCAGTCACTCAACTCGAAGCATCAACTCTGATTTCTCTACACAGTTGCTGCCTGACCTGCTGAGCATTTCCAGCAATTTCAATTTTTTGTCTCTAATGTACAGCATTTGCAGTTTTCTTTTGGTTTATAATCAATCTGATAAGTCTTCAGTTCACTCACTGTAGGGCAAGGGTGTCCCTCCTCAAGTAGAAACACCAAATTTGTGTATGGTGGAATATAATACTCTACATGTCATCTCACGAATGCCATATGTAACTGCAGTAAACATTTTTTGATCTTATTTACTAATGCCTTTGTAATACAGGCCAACAAGTTTTTCTACTTGCTTGCAATACATGTTCAGTCATTTTCTGTGATTCATGTACATGATCTATTTTTCCAAATATTCATGTTGATCCTCCCCAAAGATGTTGTGATTCTCCAAGCACTGTGATACCAGCTCTGGTATTGTTTGAATACAAAGAATTATGCACAGGATCTATGTTGCAATCTTCTTCAGTGTGAGCTATTCAAAGAAATGTTAGAGAATTGCTTGCAGTACAGAACGAGTCCAGTCTGCCCTGCCACACTCTCCAAGAGAAATTCAGTTACTCTCATTTCCCGACCTTACCTGCTAAACCTGTCTTCGGAACGAGGTTATCGAAGCTGATTCCACATTTCCTAACCTTTGTCATGAATTTATGAAAGTGATATCTGTTAAATTACCCTCATCTACTACTTCCATATTGGTTGCTTTTAATCAGCTGGGATGTCAGTGTTGTCACTTTGCCCTGAATTGCAAGTTAAATAGTGGGAGATTCTCAGACTGCAACAAACCCAATTAGTTAATGTGTTGCCGATCAGTTAAGAAAGCTGGATGTGGGTGACAGGACACTGTATAAAGGACTTGCGGTAAAAATGCCATGGACAAGTAACGAAGACTGAGTTCGCATCAGTTTCACAGCAGAGAATGTAAAAAGAGGATGAGCATGAGAAGCAACAGATGAAGAGGGTATCAAAGAGATTGCTAAATGGCAGGTGGGGATTGAGGGGATAGAGGGCAAATCTCACACAGATAAAGTTTATATCTAAACTTTACTCTCCTGGGTGGCATGGTAGTTCAGTGGTGAGCACTGCTGCCTCACAGCACCAGGGAGCTGGGTTTGATTCCACCTTGAGGTGACTGTGTAGAGTTTCCAAGTTCTCCCTGGGTCTCCGCCAGGTGCTCTGGTTCCCTCCAACAGTTCAAAGATGTGCAGGTTCGATGGATTGGCCATGTTAAAATGCCCCTAGTGTCCGGGGATGTGCAGGCGAGGTCGATTGGCCATGGGAAATGCAGGGTTACAGAGATGGGGTGGAGGTAATGGGTCTGGGTGGGATGCTCTTGGGAGGATGGGTGTGGACCCATTGGGCCAAATGGCCTGTTTCCACACTGTCGGGAGTCTATTCTATACAAGTGCAATGGACTTCATTGACAAGAGTCTGGGTCCTGGTCTTGTCATCAAGGGGTGGTTCCTGGTTGTTAGGGAGTGGGTTTTGGTCTCTCCGGGAGGTCCCTGGTTGTTAGGGAGCGGGTTTTGGTCTCTCGGGGAGGTTCCTGGTTGTTAGGGAGCGGGTTTTGGTCTCTCGGGGAGGTTCCTGGTTGTTAGGGAGCAGGTTTTGGTCTCTCGGAGAGGTGCCTGGTTGTTAGGGAGTGGGTTTTGGTCTCTCGGGGAGGTGCCTGGTTGTTAGGGAGCGGGTTTTGGTCTCTCGGGGAGGTGCCTGGTTGTTAGGGAGCGGGTTTTGGTCTCTCGGGGAGGTACCTGGTTGTTAGGGAGCGGGTTTTGATCTGGGGAGGTACCTGGTTGTTAGGGAGTGGGTTTTGGTCTCTCGGGGAGGTGCCTGGTTGTTAGGGAGCGGGTTTTGGTCTCTCGGGGAGGTGCCTGGTTGTTAGGGAGCGGGTTTTGGTCTCTCGGGGAGGTACCTGGTTGTTAGGGAGCGGGTTTTGATCTCTCGGGGAGGTACCTGGTTGTTAGGGAGTGGGTTTT
>NC_057751.1:14591071-14609097 GCF_004010195.1 Chiloscyllium plagiosum | reverse complement strand
GTCAAAGGGCAGATCTTGCACTGTAGGGGAGGAGCTTGGTGATGAGGAGGCGGGTCCTGATGAAAAGTGTGTTAATACCAGGGGCACGGGTTGCTCCAGCTGGTGAATTCCTGTGGGAGCACCGCCCTGAACCTCTCCCGAGACCCTGGAGGCGGTTTCGATACCGATCCCTGGACTCTGCCCCGGTTCTCGCTGCCCTCAGTGTCGAACCCAAACCTCTCCCGTCCGCCGTCAGTACGGACGGAAACCCCGGAATGGCCTATACCGTCTACTTCCCTCCCTGATTCACTCACCCGCTCAGCAGCACCGATCCACTGCTCTCTTCCTGCTTACCCGAGAAGGGATTGAATACAGCAACTAGGCCGCAGTCCCACCCACTCCGGCTGCTCCACGGGAGAAAGGACGGTCCAATCTGAGCGCAGGGACGCTAATCCCGCCCATCGGCCAATCACCGTGCGGCCACGGTTCACCATATCCATCGACCAATCGAGTCCTGGGGGGGGCGGTGTGAAGCGCCGCAGCTGACCAATCACAGCGCGGTGACGACTGCCAAGCCGTCGTCCAATCATAGCGTGAGGTGATGAAGCTCCCGCTTGTGGTTGTGAATCACTCACCTTGGTCCTTCCTTGTAGTCACGTGGGCTCCTACCACAGACAACCCATTGTCAGCCACTGCTGGTCCCCATTAGCGCCTATTCACATTCCCAGGCTGACCTTTATCCATTCCCATGTCCACCCAACTGTTTTTCTTTCTTGCATCTCCACCCATCATGTACTACTTCCTCTTCCTTGCCAACCCTTTCTCTGGCATATGCACCAACCTTTTCCTAGCCTCAAACAGTTGCGAAAAACGGGCACTGCAACCGAAACGGTAACTCAGCGTTCTCTCCACCTAAACTGCCGGAACGGCTGAGTTTTTTGCAGCAATTTCTGTTTTTATTGGATTGAGTTTGTCCACGCCAAACCTTGTCTTCCCATCCTGCACCTGATTAAAATTTCCCAGTTGTTGCTCCAATTTTCTGCCATCATGGCGGTGTGGTATATTTTCAACCCCAGGAATAATCTCTTCAGTGCACTATAGTCATTTGGTTTCCTGGTAAAGTCTGCATTTGTTCGTCATCACAAATTCTTCTTGCATGATCATTTGGAAGGTGGGTCTGGAGTCCCACTTGGGTTAGACCAAGTAAGGATAGCAGATTTCCTTCAGGAAGGGACATTAGTACATCTTACGTGCTTTCATGACATGACAGATGCATGGTCACAGTTATTGAGGTCATGTTGTCTTCCAGATCTTTCATAGGATCATAGTTGTTTTATTGGCCTTTCGTCGTTGTCTCTTTATGTAATTAGGTGAAAGTGAGGACTGCAGATGCTGGAGATGAGAGGCTGGAGATTAGAGTCTGGAGTGTGGTGCTTGAAAAGCCCAGCAGGTCAGGCAGCATCTAAGGAGCAGGAGAATTGACATTTCAGGCAAAAGTCTCCAATGATTCTCACTTGGCTCTTCATGTAATTACTCCCATTCAGCTTTCTCCCTGCACAATGTTCCTTTTCAAATACGTCTCATTCTATTTTGAATGCCTTGATTGAATCTGCCTCAGGTACAGCATTTCAATCCTTCACAACTTGCCCTGTTGAAACTTCTTCTCCGACACTGTATTTGCTGCTTTTGCCAATTACTTGTTCTTCCCACCAAAATGAATCACTTCACATAACTCTATAACTTTATTTACACCCTGTACACATAAGTCACCAGCTTGTTTACAAAGCTTTCATATTCAACATCATCATGCTCACTGTTTACAATACTTGAGAATTTTATATCATCCTCAAATGTTGAAATTCTACCCTCCACTTCCAACATCTAAGTCATTAATATATGTAAGGAAAAACAAGGATGGGATCTCATCACTTTTCAGGTTTGTGTTTGCAGCATTGTAGCCTTATGCTTTGGCGGCTGAGTGTAGTACTTGGAGAGAAAGTGAGGGCTGCAGATGCTGGAGATCAGAGCTGAAAATGTGTTGCTGGAAAAGCGCAGCAGGTCAGGCAGCATCCAAGGAACAGGAGAATCGACGTTTCGGTCATAAGCCCTTCTTCAGGAATCAGTTTGCCCGAAACGTTGATTTCGCTACTCCTTGTATGCTGCCTGAACTGCTGTGCTCTTCCAGCACCACTAATCCAGAATCTGGTTTCCAGCATCTGCAGTCATTGTTTTTACCTCGTTGATAGAGGGAGTGCAGCAGAGGTTCACTGGGCTGATATTGGGACTGTCCTATAATGACAGACTGGTTTATCCAGATCTGTACTCTTTCAAGTTTACAAAGATGAGGGAATCTGATTGCAATATATCAAGTTTGAACATAGTTTAACAGAACATAACACAATAGTATAGTGCAGGAACAAGCCTTTTGACCCACCACGTCTATACTGATCATGATGCCATTTAAACTATTTTTGCATCAATCTCTATGGTCAGACATTCCGTTCATACTAAAGAATATGGAGAAGGAATTAAGTATCATCACTAAAGATATAGTATGAGTCAAACCAATGGGACTAAAGGCAGAAAAGCCACCTGGCCCTGATGGCTTGCGTCCTCAGATCCTAAATGAAGTAGCTGCAGGGAGACTGGATACTTATAATTTTTTTCCAAAAAGCCTTGGATTCTGGAAAATTGTAAAACTGCCAATGTAACACCCCTAAAAAAGGGGGAGAGGCAAAAAGTGGATAATGATAATATCTATTGTTGAAACCAATTCACACATAATAGCACCACATATGAAAAACCATAATCTTAACAAGTAGAATTAGCATGGTTTCATGAAAGGGAAATCATATCCACTAATTTATTTGAGTTTTTCAAGTAAATCTCAACAAGAGTGGACAGAGGGGAACCTGAAGATGTGTTGTATTAGGACTTCCAACAAACTACCTCACAAAAGCTATGAAAGCTCATGGTGCTGCAGGGAGAATATTGCCACGTCCAACGAAATTGCTCATGAGCAGGAAACAAACGGGAATAAGCATTTTGTTTCCCCAGATAGATGATTGGTAACCAGTGGGGTTCCACAGCGATCCGTGCTGGCACTGCAATTGTTTCTAATTTATATTCATGACTTGGAGGAAGGAAGTGAATGTACTGTCGCCAAATTTGCAGACGACACAAAAATAAGTGGAAAGGCATGTTGCGTGAGGGATACAAACAGTTTACAAAGATATATCGATTAGATTATGTAAAATGACAAATGGAGTAAAATATCACTTTGGAAGGAAGAACAGTATTACTTAAATAGAGAAAAAGCTGCAGAACGCTACAATATAAAAGGACTTTTGGATGAAACACAAAGCCAGCACACAGGTCCAGCAGATAATCAGGAAGGTTAATGTTATGTTGGCTCTTATTTCAAGGGAGTTGGAGCATCAGAGTAGCAAAGTCTGAATGCAACTGGTGCTAGTGAAATCACATCTGGAATACTGAGAACAGTTTTGATCCCCTTATTTGAGAAAGATATCATTTCATTGGAGTCAGTTCAGAGAAGTTTCTTGGGGAATTGTCTCATGAGTAAATGCTAAACAGATTGGGACTGTAATCACTTGAGTTTAGAAGAATGAGCGGTGATCTCATTGATACATGTCAGATCCTTAAGGGGCTTGACAGGATAAATGCTGAGAGGATATTTCCCCTCAGGGGAGAGTCGAGGACAGCGCCAGTATAAAAGGGTGCCAATTTAAGTCTGCAATGAGGAGGAATGTCTTTTGGGGTTGAGGATCTTTAGTTTGCCACAGAGTTCTGCGGGGCAGTGTCCTTGTGTATATTTCAGGCTGAAAGAAATAGATTCTTAAATAATTGGAGAATCAAGGTTCTGGGGAAAACATAGGAAAGTGGATATGAGGAACGTAAGAATCCTATTGAATGGCAAAATCAGGCCAAAGGGGCCAAATGGCCGCCTCCTGTTCCTATTTCTTTGGATTTCATGGCTGGTCAGGCTCTATGCTGGGATGCATCCTCTGGTCTGGGAATCTAAAACTATTGGACACAGTCTCAGGGTGGGGTGGTGGGGCCGGGGGAAGGATAGACCATTGGGACTGAAAAGGAAGATGTCTTCACTCAAAAGGATCAACTTGTGGAATTCTCTCTCTCAGAAGACTGCAGAGATGAGGACACTAAATATATTCAAGAAAGATAGAGATATATATTTTTGATTTTAAAGACAGCAAGGGGTATGGAGACAAAGGAAGAATACAGGATTGAGAAAGAGGATCAACTTCATCATATTCAATGGTGAAGCAGATGCAAAGGGCTGAAACACCTCGTCCTGCTCCTCGTTTCTATGTTTCATACAATTGGCCATGGAAAGAACCCGGTAAAACAATTAACTTTATGCAGTGACATCCAGAGTCAAGGATCAGGAGAAAGACAGTTCCTTTCACAGTTGGAACACCATCACCTTTTGCTATTCAGGGAGATTGGGAATTCTTTGCAGTACACTGACCGTACAAGTGAATATACCTTGACTGTGTCTCGGCTCGCTTCTCTTTCTTTGTTACCCATAGTTCATCTGTCACTTTTCCAACTAACTTTTGACCATTTATGAATTCATTTAAATTCCACAAGTTGCAGTGGGAACACTGGAGCCAAGTGCATCTGGATGCCAAGAATGTTGATCAATGTTGTTTTGCTTTCACAGGTTCACAGTTGAGGGAATGAATTCTTTCAATGTCGCAACATCTAACATTGCATGATTTCGGATGCGCCATTTTGATGTAGACAAGGTAAGATTGGTGTTATTTTCTCAGTTGCTTCTTGCAGAGGGGGACAAAAAAACAATCTAAAATTGATTTTAGATTAATTGTAGCAGTCATCCTGGCCTAGCCCCTATTCTATTGAACCTGCAAGCTTCTGGAGCACCAAGTGGGGCCCTTCGGCAACGAGTTTGTGCTGGTTGGTGACAGTCACCATGTGGGACCGGTTCTGGAGTTGCCTGAAATGTTTTTGTGACAGACAATTTACTGCTTTAGAGCCTTAAAATTCTGCTTAAATGAAAAAAAAATGCCCAAAAACTGATTGCACAGTCTGGTGCTGCTATTACGGAGGCTACATATTTAATTTCTTTTTCCTCTGAGGACTTGAGTTTTGAAGCATTGTGGAAAAATTTATTTCAATCGGAGGCTGAGGGGTGACTTTATAGAGGTTTATAAAATCATGAGGGGCATGAATAGGATAAATAGATGAGGTCTTTTCCCTGGGGTGGGGGAGTCCAGAACTAGAGGGGCATAGGTTTAGGGTGAGAGGGGAAAGCTATAAGAGACCTAAGGGGCAAATATTTCACTCAGAGGGTGGTACATGTATGGAATGAGCTGCCAGAGGAAGGATAGTACAATTGCAACATTTAAAAAGGCATCTGGGTTTGGAAGGATATGGGTCAGGTGCTGGCAAGTGGGACTAGATTGGGTTGGGATATCTGGTTGGCATGGACGAGTTGGAGTGAAGGGGTGTGATTCCGTGCTGTACATCTCTATGACTAGGACTCTACTCTTGTCAAATAAAATCAAAAACTCTCTCATTCAGGGATGTACAGTTTTTCTCGACAAGAAATATTCAAAGAAGCTCATTCCACTTCGTTCAGACATCCTTGTGGTCATGTTGGGATTGTGAATTTAAGGAGCACAGTTTGGACTTCAAATGAGAAATGACTCGAATAATCCAGAGACATTTCCACTCTGAAACCATCTCTTCCCATTTATCCAATTCAGTTTCAGAAGATGAATCTGCTCAAAAAAATTGCATTCCAAATAACAACTGGCTGTTTCTTCATCTTGTTCCCGGTTCTTCTGCCACCAAAAATACCTTCTCCTTAAGTTTGACTACCAAAGCCATGTATGATTTTGATCACTTCTATCAAATCTCCTCTTAGCAATCCTCAGATTCTCCAAATAATTGAAGACCCTTTACCTGGCACCATTCTAATTAATGTCATCTGGATCCTTCCAGACAACCTTGCTAAAATGTGACTTGCAGTCTGAACTTGAGACTCAATTGTAGACCTCACCAGTCCTTTGTTTGTTAAGTTTTAATTGCTTGCTCTCAGCTCAAGTCCAATGACTCCACATCCACTTGTGATTTAAAATTCAGTCTTCCTTACGTATCCAGACAGTTTAAACTTTGTATTCACACCCCATGAATCGAAGTTCGTGAATTTTGTCATCACAGAGGTCTACAGCACAGAAAAAGGCCTATTAACCTGTCTCTCCAGTATGCCCCAGGATGACAATGGTCAAATGAATTCTTGTTCACAATCCTGGAATCAGAAAACTGCAGACAGTGGACTGGGATACACATTTATTTCTGAATTTAGTTCTGCATTGTGCCAACGAAGAAGGTAAAATAGCCTTTTCTGTTTAATTCAGGCAAGTTATGTTTAAAAAGACAAAAAAACTTTCAGCTGTGTCACATTTGACAATGCAAGCTGAAAGCCCAGGGAGAAAACACACAAATTAAGATGACAGTATCACTGCTGTGGTCTCAGTGATACAATATCCAGTATCACTGCTAGAAGGAGCCACCAGCAGAATTAAAATTTTCTCACAGATGGCACTGGTCACCTGCAACTCCAAGTCTCGATTCTCCTTGGGATTTTGGGGCGGAGGGTTGGGGGTGGGAGGGGGAAAGAGGAGGTGCAGTGGATGTTGCTTGGAGCTAAGCCTGAATTCCACTGAAGCCAGAAGATGCTGATCAGAAATGAGACTCTGATCACAGCCAGCTTAATGCAGTGGAATTTGCACAGTGAGGTTTTAAGCCGGCTGAGTGGAATGAAAATTAAATCATGCAAAAGGAACAATAGAAGAGGGTAGCCAGTTTGAAATATAATATTCGACAACTTTGGTGCATCACTCTCTGATTGGCCCAGGTGAAACCTCAGGGGAGATCATACATTGTCCCAGAACCTAAATATCATTTAAATAAGTTTTCAGTGAAATGCCACAGATAGAAACCGGGAAATGACAAACCACCCATCACTTCAAATCTACTGACTGCACATTCATTCTGCTTGTCCCTCCCTCCCCCATTCCCCTTGGGCTTGCTGAGTATAACTGGAAACAAAGGGCTTCCAAAGTTGTGGCTGTGAGATATGAAAAGTTTTAGTTGGCGAACTCGGGGGCAGGACGATCACTGGCACAGTGCAGTGGTCTCAGGAAATCAAGGAAGATCCTCAGACATGTCATTCAACAGGCTCTGCATCAACTGATGAGAAACATTAGGACACTGATCTCAAATCCAGACCAGCTCCCATTCAACTGCTCTATTTCATCTCAAACAACGCTTCATAATGAAGCAGTCTTTAAAATCGCAATGCGAAATGTGTTCACACATAGCAAATTAAAATTATTAAAATATCTGCAATTCACATTTCAGTTGTCCCACCGAAGATGTGTGTTCAACTTGGCCTGAGCGCCAGAATTTAGTTTCCAGCCTTTGTTACCCCTCCCAACATGCCAAGGTTGCTGATAATTCTGGTGCTGCCATGGCGGCTGACTGTTCCACTGCCAGGAATCCGACTGACCGCCCCACCGAGAGGCCTCTGGCTGACCATCCCACCATGAGGCCTGCGGCTGACCATCCCATCGTGAGGCCTGCGCCTGACCATCCCATCGTGAGGCCTGCGCCTGACCACTCCACCGTGAGGCCTCTGGCTGACCGCCCCACCGTGGAGTCTTGGTTTGACAATTCCTCAAGGCAAGTTCCTGTTCTCCATAATCACGATTGGAAGATAACATTGTTTTCCCATTGGACTGAATGGTTTGGCTCCAAGCACCAGCCCCAAGTACTTGTCCCTTGGGATGCTGCACAGGCTGGAAAGGATGAGCAGACTGTCTTGGTGGGCAGGTGAATTGGCTGAACTCACGAAAACCGTTCGGTTTGGGGTATTTCCCTTTTGAAGGTCTGTAATGAACAGTGAATGTATTATTTACAGGTTAACAGAGCAAATAGAAAACTTGCATTTCATATTCTCTGTGGAACACTGCATAATATGTACCCAGATTTTAAATTAAATGTGACATTGAGACAAATATCATACTCAGTGGATTGCAAAGGCAAGTTACTGTAATCATCTGGATAGATATCTTGTACCAATAGGATCCCACAAATTGAAAACCAAATGACTAGTTAATCTGTTTTAAGTTGAGGAACAAATATTGGCCAAATCACCAGAACATATACCCTGGCTCCTCTCCTAATAGTACTTGAATTATACAGCATTCCCTCTGATTTTATAGTGCTCCCTCAGTACTGACCCACTGACAGTGCGTCGCTCCCTCCCAGTAATGACCCGCCAACAGTGCGGCGCTCCCTCCCAGTTCTGATCCGCCAACAGTGCGTCGCTCCCTCCCAGTAATGACCCGCCGACAGTGCGGCGCTCCCTCAGTACTGACCCACTGACAGTGCGGTGCTCCATCCCAGTACTGACCCTCCGACAGTGCGGCGCTCCCTCCCAGTAATGACCTGCCGACAATGCGGCGCTCCCTCAGTACTGACCCACTGACAGTGCGTCGCTCCCTCCTAGTTCTGACCCGCCGACAGTGCATCGCTCCCTCCCAGTACTGACCTGCCGACAGTGCGTCGCTCCCTCCCAATACTGAGCCGCCGACAGTAATCCCTCACCACAACCCTTTCGACAGTTGTGCTGGACAGACAGTCCACAGGGCGAGTTCAAGTCCTATGGTGAACTCTCCCCACACCAGCACTGATGTCCACTTTACAAAAAACGTTGTCGCGAAACAAATAAGGGCTTCTTTTCCCATGAACATTTCCAAGTGCAGGAACTAAACATTGGCAGTGAAGACTGACTGCTGACCTGTTGTTATCTCACTGAATTATGGACATCATTGCTGCTGTGCATGATCCCAGTGTCATTTGCTACTCTCTGGTCAGTAACTTCCAGTGAGCAGGATTTGGAAAGGCTGGATCACAGATTTTAACCAGTGAATTTAATACAACCTGGGGGTCGGGTATGGAACAAATGGATCCTTAGGGCCTGAGATTCAGAAATGAATTGGCTGAGTGACCAGGGAAGCTGCAAAATACCAGGGAACTGAAACGACACGGCAACTGCAGCTGGCTTCACCAAAGATTAGTTTGGCGGACAGAATTCAGGGGTCCTCCCTGCCGTGAAGCACATTTCTGTTGCAGTGCATTTGTTAAATTAAGGCTGTTCATCAACAGGCTGCTAACTGTCATTTCTAACTTACTTGTTTCCTTCCACACTGCCAATCCTTTCCATTTTCTCTGCTGTGCCAGCCTTCCTGCTTTCCACCTTTGCTGCCCTCTGCCTCTCTCACTTCCTTTTCCCACATGCTGGGAACTCCTCTCAGCCCCTTTCCTCCCCTGCTCGCACTACCCTTCTCCTGAGCTCCTGATAATCACCATTTCAGGGAAGTGAAGCAGCAAATGTGAAGACAGTGATGAGTGGGAGGATCAGTGAGCTGGAAGGTGAGGGAGGGAAGTGGTGGAGAGCTGGGGAATTGGGAGACAGTGCGCTGCAAATAGAATACAGCAAGCAGGAATTAAGTTGAAAGAGTGAGTGCTCTAAGTTACGAAGTGTTAGTCATTTGCAAAGATGATTCTTGGGCCAGTTAGATTCACAAGTCAGGAAGGTAACCCAGCCTAATGACATTTTCTTGGGGGAAAAGGAACGGGTGGTCTCAAAGGGAATCTGTCTTGCTAAATAGTCATACAGCACAAAGGGAGACTCTTTGGTCCAATGACTCTATGCTGACCATAATCTAAAAACGGCCTGAGCTTGGCTCATATCCCTTCAAACATTGATTCATTTGCTCATCTCAATGTCTTTTAAATGTTGGAACTGTACCCACATCCACCACTTCCTCTCGGATTTCATTACACAAACCACTCTCTGTGTAAATAAGTGACGTTGACAAACCCTTCCCAAACAAAAGCAATTTGTCATCAAACTGATTCTATTTCTGGACCTAGTATGCAAAGGCACAATAAACAGAAAGATACATAAGAGACTGCTGTTCCCTCAGAGGTTGGACACTCCCCTTGATCGCACATGTGTTGTCTCAAATACCGCCTAACAAGAGGCACAACAGAGGATAATGAACCAGGCAGGGCAGCAGAGAGACCATCACCCTTGTGAAGACCTCAGCCAGACAGTCATGCAACAGATTCAAAACTGAAGCTCAAGGGAAGCAACAAGTTTGGCACCCAGTACCATTCCAAAGCTGGACACCAAGTCTAACCACCCATGCCAGGCAAAGAAAACTAGCTCTCCAATGTACCCCATTTACCCTCACACTTCAACCAAAACCTGGAAAACAACATTCGGTACAATGCCAGAATACTATACCTCACAATGGGATCAGATGCGGACTAGTTGACCCAGCCAATCTCTGCTCTTCTTAATCTGCATTCTCTTTCCTTTAAGCCAGCTAGCTATCCTTTTCTTAAACACAGTAATCTCTGTTCAATTAGTGAACTTGTTCCAAAGTTATTCAAACATCGAAGTGAAAAGAATTCCTCTTCTGTTCAGGCTTAAACCTCTTCAATTGAATCCTCCCATAGATGTTCCCTGCATTCAAAATCCTTTCACCATTGTGAACTGGGTTCCATCCACTCATTGCTTCATCACTGATCTATCTTGCCCCACAATCTCTTACATGCCAATGACAGTGAAGTCTTTCTTCACCTTTGTGTTTCTTCCCAGCAGATACAACCTCTGAAGCTGTAGTGTTTGTTCACAGCTGCCTCAACATCCTTGCTACAAAGCTCCGTGTAAAAGTACACAAATGGTGATCTGCCTCATATAATTTCTGTTCCAGTTCGCAAAACACCTAGTGTGTGAATCATTTTGCTTGATAACTGACCTTGTCCAATTGAGGTGTCGAGGTTCACAAACTTCCAAGTCTCCCAGTTTGTTTGTCTGTCATTCTGGATTTACTCCAGCAAACTGTCAAAAGTTTGGCCCTGCCTATATTTCACTTGACTGTTCACCAGCTCCCAGACATGCAAACTAAACTTTCACACAGGAACTGAAAACAGAAAATAATGCACAAACCCAGCAGGCCTGACACCATCCGTGAGGAAGAACAGCATTTCTTGTCTGACTGACGGAGTGTGCTCTGAAATGGAACAAGCTTCAAGTGTAGCAGAGGGGGCAAGGGGAAGGAAGGAGTATGATAAGGAGAGGGAGGGAGAGATTAAGTGATAAAAGGGACAATGGCCTAACTCGAAGTGATGACATAAGTGGAGAAACAAAATGGTTGATAACAAGTGAATGGGAGGAGGAGAATTATCATTGACAGTTTAACTGTTCAAAAATAGTCAAGAATTTGTTCTCAGTCCCTCTTGACAGTTTGAGGATTTCACACATACCGGATCACACATCACCTTTAAGCAAGGTAAGAACTCTCTACACTCACCTCTTTTGCTGCTTGAATTTGGGTGGTTGGATGTGAGATTCCTTCTGCTTTACACCCCGTGCACCAATTCCTTTGTTGCTGCACAGCAGACACACAGAAGGTAAAGTCAAAACATTGTCTTTATTCAATTTTATTGCGCAATAAGACAAAGAACCTTACTAAAAGGCAGGGATCTTAAATCCCCAAACTCCGTGCAGGGAGTATTTTGCCATTCTAGAATAAACTTCAATTGATATTCCCAGAGTAATAAGCAAAAACTGAGTGAAAGAGAGTGATGTCCAGAAACCCTATTATAACTCTGCCACTGTCCTTGCAGAGCTTCAATATTGCCAAGGGACCAGGAACAGACCAAATACTGTTGAGTCAGCTTCCCATTTACTAAGGCCCTGATTCAGTGGAACTTACCTCTGGCATGGCCCCTGCAGAAGATCCTGTATATAATTCTGTCTTTCTATTTGGTATCCTCGCGATTGATTGAACACTGCATGAAAACAACCAAAGGTGAAGGGATTTTTAAACTGCTCATCAGCGCAACAGTCAGGTAGTGAAACCCAAGAACTTACAATTGATTGCATTGTGAGGCTCCATCCCATCCACATCGATCAAGTACCTTAAACAAATCAGAAAGAGGAATCAGTGAAAGAACTGTGAATGAGAGCATTTCCAGTCATCGGTGGATCAGAACTGAGCGAACACTGATGTCAGGGAGCGCAGTACTCAGCAAGTGCTGCAGTGGTACAGCAGCAACAGTAAAGGACTGCTACACTACCAGCATGGATCTGTATGAAAGGAGCACAGCATTATTAGCGAGGCAGAAATGAAGGATGCTGCACTGTCACAAGGCTGTAGTGAAGGAATGCTCACACTCGGAGGGAGCATGTCACAGCCTGACCAGTATTTGAGGCAATACCATACATGCCAGTGCCAGCGACGCAGCGCAGTGTCGGACCGCCAATGCTGGACACCCAATAGGCAGCTCCGTCAATTTAAGAACATCAGTAATTTCATTCGACAAAAGCAAATCACAAAGAGGTAGTTGCCAGAATTGTTCTACTTGCACTTTGCTTACTGACGTGGTTTTTCATTCACCCAACAACATACCTGCAAATGAGATAGCCAGTTCTGTTAACTCCATGAGTGCAATGAACTCCAACCAGTTTATCTGCAAGTAGACGCACACAGAGAAAGGTTAAATACAGAGGGTGATCCCAAGTCCAGCACCGGTTGCAGGAGTGCATGATGTGGCGATGCTGCTCCTTTTTAACAAGGTTATGTCGTCATTGGTCTTTTCTCAAAGAGGTCGTAAAAGACACAGAGTCTGAAATGTCTGGGTTTGGATGAGATTACAGCCAGTTTGATTACAGCTAACAGATACTGCTTCAGGCAAAAGACTTCCAAGTTTGTAAAAAAAATAATTTGTACATTGAAAGGGGAGTGGCCAGTACTCCCAAATCAGCTTTTCACTGGTTTGGTTTGTTTTTCGCACAGTAGTGTTCTGAAGCTGCTGAACCCAAAGAAGCAGGGTCTACATTGGCCCCCTATCTCTTGACTTCTCTCCTGTAAGACTGTGTGTTTGATTTTACCTTTTGTGCCAAGGGATGTTTATGAAGATTGTTGCAAGTATTTGGAACAGCACCATTAACTTGGGGTTATATGTTGGGTTTTTGGACAGGTTAAGTTATTCTGTATTCGGTTCTCTTTTGTTTGTGTTTCACCCGGTGACATTGTAAATTCATTCTGTTCTGATTAAAACCAAGTGGTTTAACCAGCTGCAACTCTCCTGGAATATCCGTGTTACACCTGCTTAAAACAACGAGCAACGTTAGGGTCTGGGGCACTTTTTTGAAATATTCTGAGGGAGTCTGGCCTGGTCCATAACAAACTGGCCTGGTCCACGACAAAATTGTAGTGTCGGAGGGTCAATACTGAGGGAGGGCCGCACTGTCAGAGGGTCAGTACTGAGGGAGTGCTGCACTGTCGGAGGGTCAGTGCTGAGGGAGTGTTGCACTGCCGAAGGGTCACTACTGAGGGAGTGCAACACTATCCAAGGGCGAGTACTGAGAGAGTGCAGCACTGTCAGAAGGTCAGGACTGACAGCATGCCGCACTATCCAAGGGCGAGTTATGAGAGTGCAGCACTGTCAAGGGTCACTACTGAGGGAACATCACACTTTTGGAAGGTCTGTCTGCCCTCTTGAGGGAGATCCTTCAGAGTATTCGAAGAAGATCAATGGAGTTCTCCTTGGTCGTGTGGACATAAATTCTACTTCAACCAACACAGGATTATCTGCATGTACTCACACTGCTGTCTGAACATTTGCTGACACAAATGCTGAGGTTACAACAATTACTAGATCGGAAAACGAAAGGACTTCATTTGCTCAAAAAACATTTTGCAAAGTCCAAAAAGGTATCCAGATTCCCTCACGGGACAGGAAGCAGACAACAAGAGCAACACTACACCACACAAAACACCCAAAAGGAGAAATCACTGACTTCAGCCACACAACTCAGTCTCAGGTCCCACAAATCAAACAAGCAGGCAAGATAAAGCACAGCTTGATCCCAGCTCCCCCAATCACCAGCTTATCCCTGGGCGAGTGACAGCGGACCTGGGCTGGCAAGCTTACCGTTATCCTTGTTATCTGACAGGAAGCTTTGGACAGCTTGTTTAAATGTCAAGATGGTTTTTGCAGTTGGCACTTCATGACCAGCAGTGAAAATTTTCTTGTAGACCAAACCTTCTGGCAGCTCCTACAACCAGAGAATTTTATACTGAAAATAAGCTGGCACAGTACCAAGAAAACATAGATTCACATCTGTTAACCCTTCAGGATCATCACTCATGTTTTTGCAATTTCACCCACTGTGCAACCCTGTCCTGACCTTTATTAACATGGAGCTCAGAGCTCCCTGTGGGCAAGACCCATGTTTAGAAGGACCAAACTGTAATATTTCAAAATTCTTACAGCCTCCAATACACATTCTGCTCAGTGTACTTGACACACCCTGCATTCTGAGGTTCACCAATCTCTGATTCCCTTGCACATCAGTAGCACAGTAAGCATTGTCCACTGCAGGTTTACCCACCATGCAGAAAATGGGAATTGCATTTCTGGAGAATTAAACCCAAAGTGTTCCCATGAGTAAGATGTCTTTGAGCAGAATCCCTCAATGGTAGTGCTTACTGGCAATTGCTATGAACTTCAACAGTTCCTGTATACAATATCATAACGGTGTCCACTGAGCTCCCCAGGCCCCCCCAGCGAATGGTTAATAGTCGAGGCACTGTCATCATTACCTGAGGATCATAGTAACGCTTTGTAAAGGTAAGGTCAATGATTTTTCCCAATTCCTCCCTCTGCTCTTTGATCTGTCTGAAGAGGTCAGTCGGTGAGAAAAATTCACAAGGTTGCAGGTGCCTTTCGAATATCTGAAACAGAAGTATTTTCAGGTGGTAGAGATTCATGAGCAGTACAAAGCCATTTCCATTTTGTGTCTTTCATAAGAGGCAGGCATCACTGTCCAGACCAGTATTGACTTTAAGGTGGTGGTGGTGAGCTGCTGCAGTTATAGGTACACATATAATGAACAAATAGGAGAAGTGGGCCACTCAGCTTATAGTATTCACTATGGCTGGTCTAACTGTGGCCTCCACTTCACTGTCTGAGCCCCACAATCCTTGACTCCCTTACTGATCAAAAATCTGTTAAACTCAACCCTGAATATATCTAATTATCCCCAGACAGCAGTGGAGCTAAGATTAAGAATTCCAAGGATGAACAACACTCAGAAAATACTCTTCATCACATCAGTTTTAAAAGGAGGCCCCCAGCTTTCAGCTGGTTATAGGCTAGTTAGCCTGACTTCTGTAGTTGTGAAGACTTTAGAGTCCATTATTGAGGTTGAATTAGAGTACTAGGAAGAGTGTGGTAAAATAGGGTCGAGTCAGTGCAGCTTTACCATAAGACACAGGAGCAGAAATTAGGCCATTCAGCCCTTCAGGTCTACTCCGCCATTCAAGGGCAGAATGGCCTACTCCTGCACCTATTGTCTATTGTCAATCATGGCTGATAAGTTTCTCAACCCCCATTCTTCCAGTTTCTCCCCGTAACCCTTGATCCACTGGATACTCTCGAACCTGTCTATCCCACTCTCAAATATACTTAATGACCTGGCCTCCACAGCTTTCAGTGGCAATGAATTCCATAGATAGACTACTCTCTGGCTGAAGAAGTTTCTCCTTATTCTCGTTCTAAAAGGTCGTCGCTTTACTCGAGATCTGTCCAGGCCATTCGGTATTGTGTGCATTTCAATCAGATCCACCCCAGCCCCCTGCATTCTTCTGCAGTTTGTCATGTATAAATCCAGAGTCCTCAAATGTTCCTCATATGTTAAGCTTTTCATTCCTGGGACCATTCTTGTGAACCTCCTCTGAACATGCTCCAGGGCCAGGACATCCTTCCTGACCAGAGCCTGAGAAGTACACCCCTGCTTTTATATTCAAGTTCTCTCAAAATAAATGCCATCAATGTATTTGCCTCCCTAACTACTCACTCAACCTGCAAGTTGACCTTGAGAATATCCTGGACTTGAACTCCCAAGTCACTTTGCACTTCAGACTTCTGAATTTCATCCCCATTTGAAAAGGTCAATGCCTCCATTCTTCCCAAAGTGCAGCATCCTCACCTCCTCAAGGCAATCTGTCCCTCTCCCTATCTTTATATTGTCTTCAAACTTCGCCAGAATGCTTTCAGTTCCTTCAACTAGATTGTTAATGTACAAAGTGAAAAATCATGGTCCCAACACTGAGCCTTGCAGAACACCACTTGTCACCAGCTGCCATCCCTTTTATCCCCACTTTCTGCCAGACAGCCAAGCTTGTATTTATGCTGGCACCTTGCCTCCAGCACCATGAGCCCTTATCTTACTCAGTAGCTTCCTTGTCAAGTTAATGTGCAAGCTCAGTTGTTCATTAGAAAAGCAAGTGCAATGTTAGCATTCATTTCAAGAAGGCTGAAATATAAGGGTGTACTGCTTTGCTCACATTATCTTCCATTCGCAAAATTTTCCTCAGTCAAACTGTTGAAATTCCTTAGCAAATGATATGTTCCTCACAACTTGCTTTCCTACCTAGCTCTGTGTAATTAGCAAATGAGGTTACAAGACATTAAGACAGCTTATAATTAGTTGATGCCTGGCAATGTTCACTGTGTTCACATGCTGAATATTTCGTGTTAGCTGGCCAATTGTCTATACATGCTAAAATGTCCACCAGAACACGACGAGCACTTATCTCCAATAGTAATCTTTATATGGCACAGTACTGAATCCCTTGTCCAAATTAACATGTAATATGTACAGGTTCGACTTTATCCATGTTGCTTGTTTGATCCTCAACAAACTCCGAAACTTGTTAAATACAATTTTCCTTTCATAAGGCTCTGCTTGAATGAATTATGATTTTCTAACATACTGCTAACATTTCTTTTAAACACAATAATATTCCCAAATTCCTTGTCCTGTCTGACTTTGACACGTTAGAAACTTGGAAAAATCATTGAGCCCCTCAGCTTGTTCTGCCATTCAATGAAATCAATGGCTGAGTTATGATCTAACTCCACATTTTACACATATTAATTGCAATGGGGACAAAGATATCTTTCAAGCTCAGGCTGAACGTGAACAACCGATCCGGTATCAATTGTTATTCGTGGAAGAGAGTACCAAACCTCCATTATCTTCAGTACTAACCTTTAATGATTTCATTACAGGCAGTAATGCCTCACATTTGTAAGACTGCACTCCTTCAGTGTGCAACACCCCTAACTTAATGCCCATTGACCTACTCTACCTGCAACTTTGGGCAATCTCAATCAAATTACCCACCCGCTAACTTTTTAAGTTCCAAGAAATGCAACTTCGGTTTGTGCAATCTTTGGCAGCATGGTGGCTCAGTGACCATCCGAATGGAGTTTGCACATCCTCCTCCGTGTCTGTGTGGGTTTTCTCTGGGTGCTCCAGTTTCCTCCCACAGTCCAAAGATGTGCAATTCGGGTGGGTTGGCCATGGAAAATATAGGATTATAGGTTTAGGGTCAGGGGTTGGACTGGGTGGGACGCTCCTCACAAAGTCAGTATGGACTCGATGGGGCGATTGACCAGCTGACACACAGGAGGGATCATATGATTCTGCGATTCTCTTCCTCTGGGTGAATGAAAACAGTGTGCCTTCTGAAGGTGTGGTGTTGTCAGGTGTAGTTTAACCACTTTTGTCTAACCAGACTAAAGAGAGTCACACAGAGAAACCCGAGTTGAAAAGTGTGGTGCTGGAAAAGCACAGCAGGCCAGGCAGCATCAGAGGAGCAGGAGAATCGACGTTTCGGGCATAAGCCCTTCTTCAGAGTGGTGGGCCTGTGGAATTCATTGCTGCAGAGTGCAGTGGAGGCTGGGACGTTAAATGTCTCCAAGGCAGAAATTGATAAATTCTTGATGTCACAAGGAATTAAGGGCTACGGGGAGAATGCGGGTAAGTGGAGTTGAAATGCTCATCAGCCATGATTGAATGGCGGAGTGGACTCGATGGGCCG
>NC_057751.1:14583691-14585110 GCF_004010195.1 Chiloscyllium plagiosum | reverse complement strand
GGGGATGTGGAGGGGGATGTGCAGGTCTGGGTGGGGAAAATGCGATGCAGGGGAAGTGAAAGTCATGGCTGGAGGAAATGGAAGTCGGGATGTGGAATTGATAAGACGGGTCATGTGGATGTCGGGGTGTGGGGGAAATGGCGAGGTCAGAGAGGTTGGCAAGGGAAGGGGAAGTGGAAGTGGAACAGGAGTGGGAAGTGGAAATGTGGGATGTGCAAGTTGTGGAGATGTGGCAGAGTGGAAGTCCAGGGCGGGAGGGGAGGAGTGGAGGTGGGAGAATGGAGGTCCACAATGGGCGATGGAGGTCCGTGACAGGGAATGGAGTACTGGAGAAGGGGGTGCACAGTAAAGATGAGGTTGTGTGTTTTTGCCACTTGTTGGTTCCCTCACCACCTGCTATGTCCTTTAGGATCTGACCAACTCGATCAGTAGTACTGCTACCAAGCCACTCTTGGTGATGGACATCGAAGTCCCCTGCCCAGAGTACACACTGCACCCTTGTCTCTCTGAGGACTTCCTCCAAGTTTTGTTCAACATGGAGGAGTGTCAATTCATCAGCTGAGGAAGGATGGTATGTGTTAATCAACAGGAGGTTTCCTTGCCCATGTTTAAGCTGAAGAGCTGGAAATGTGTTGCTGGAAAAGCGCAGCAGGTCAGGCAGCATCCAGGGAACAGGAGAATCGACGTTTCAGGCATAAGCCCTTCTTCAGGAAGGGCTTCATGTTTAAGTTGAAGCCATGAGACATCAAGAAGTCCAGAGTCACTGTTGAGGATTCCCAGGGCAACTCCCTCCCTGCTGTGTGCCGCCATCTCTGCTGGGTCTGTCCTGCTGGTGGGACAGGACATATCCAGGAATGGTTATGGTGGTATCTATCACATGGTCTGTAAGGTATGGTTTCCTGAGTGTGACTAGGTCAGGCTGTTGCTTGATGAGTCTGGGAGACAGTTCTCCCAAATAAGGCAGATTTTACAGGGCTGCCATCGTTTTTTCTGGTGCCTTAGTTGATGACGGGTGATCCAAGGTGATTTCATTGAATCTGGAATTAAGATTCTACTGCCGACCATGAAACCATTGTCGGGAAACCCCATCTGGTTCACTAAATCTCCCATCCTCACCCATTGTTGCCCAGATGTAACCCCAGACCCACAGTCGACGCTGAAATGGCCTGATTTTTTCCAAAAATTTAGTTTGAGTTCCACGATCCGCTGAATTGGGATTCGGAACCCAGAACGTGAGTCGAGTTTCCGCATTAATATTTGACGATCATTCTACTTGGCCGCCACCTCTCCTGAAGGACAGGGGGAGGGTTCATTCCTCTGTGTGGGTGATCGTCTGTTTGGGGAGGTGGGGAAGGGTGATCTGAAGAAGAGGGAAAGTGGTGAAGGGAGAGGAGGGATTGGGGGTGATGCAGCGGGGGG
>NC_057751.1:14553650-14583345 GCF_004010195.1 Chiloscyllium plagiosum | reverse complement strand
TCGGGGCAGGAGGTGGACTCACTGGCAGGTGGAGGAGAGGGTCAGGGATGAGTGGTAGTAGAGGTCCTCAGGGTGGGGAGGGAAAGGGTAGGTGGGAGGGTTAGGGGAGGAGGGGGTCGAGGGCAGGAGGTGGACTGACTGGCAGGGGGAGGAGAGGGTCAAGGGTCAGGATGGGTGGTTGGGGTGGAAGGGGAATCCGGGGGCGATTGTGACGTGTCGTATCAACGCGGTACCGCGCTTGCGCAGGAGTTCGAGCCGCCTCAACTGATCGGAATTTGAATGTTTGAATTGATCTGACGGTTTTTTCCTTCCCTTCCCTTCCCCCACCCTGTGCTCGCGGGGGGTGGGCGGGGCCGGGCCCTCCTGTGTCCGTGCTGCACGAGAGTACCGCGCTTGCGCAGGAGTTCGAGCCGCCTCAACTGATCGGAATTTGAATGTTTGAATTGATCTGACGGTTTTTTCCTTCCCTCCCCCACCCTGCGCTCGCGGGGGGTGGGCGGGGCCGGGCCCTCCTGTGTCCGTGCTGCACGAGAGCCCTGTCCTTATCCAGCAGCTCCTCCCGCTCAGAGCTGGGAGCGCCACACAGTATTCCATCCCCACGTTCCGGAGGATCTGTCCGTCCATGACAGGGCCCGGGGGGGAGGGAGAAACCCAGTCAAACCAGTCAAACCTCACAGCTTCAGGGAGGGCTGCCGACCTACCTACCTCCCAACCAGATCAGGAGGACTTTGCTTTCTTTCTCAGAAGGGCCCCAGTCTCTCAAAACCAACCCCCCCCACCCAAGGAGGTGGCAGCACAGGCCTTGTTGAATCTTCTCAACCTCGAGGTTAGACAGATTCTCCATCAACAAGTGGACTACCCTCTCCTGCTCTGTGCCTTGCATGTCTTTCTGTTGGCACTTTCTCAGTGGCTCAGCTTGTTCTCGTTTTTTTTTTGTTTCGGTCTCCAGAGGATGCCTGGCCGTTGCCCGGAGTGTGGCTCCTCTGAGGTGGTCGAGGATTCCCACTACAGCCAGAGCCACCTGGTGTGCACGGAGTGTGGCTTCCTGCTGACCGAGGGGCTGCTCACCACCACACGCTCCGAGGAGACTTTCTCCCAAGGTACCAGCCCCAGGTTTCATAGAGTCCCAACGGTGCAGAAAGGTAGTCTGCACCGACCAGCCGAAGAACGTCCCACTAGGCGAAACCGAGGACTGCAGATGCTGGAGATCAGAGTCGAGGTTAGAGTGGTGCTGGAAAAGCACAGCAAGTCAGGCAGCGTCCGAGGAGCAGGAAAATCGACGTTTCGGGCAAAAGCCCTTCATCAGGAATGAGGCTGGGAGCCTCCGGGGTGGAAAGATAAAAGGGAGTGGGGTGGGTCTGGGGAAGTCTGTTTCAGGACATGGTTGAAGTGCTTCAGGGCAGAGGAGATGACCTGGGGGTTGCAGTGAGAGAGAGAGAGAGAGACTCACTGAGACCTTTGTACAGAGAAGAGAACTTCTTCAAGGTTGGCATCCTTGCAAGTGGATTCGCAGTAAGGTTATAATCAACTCGGTGAAAGTGAGGACTGCAAATGCTGGAGATCAGACCCAGTTCCCCCACCTGTAATTAGCTTGGGCAGTCCACTTTCACATATTTGGACTATGGCAGCGGAAAACCTATGGCAGGCATGGGGAGAATGTGCAGACTCCACACATACAGTCGCCTGGATCTTGGTGGCACCTATGGTAGCATGGTGATCCAGTGGTTAGTATTGCTGCCTCACAGCGCCAGGGACCTGGGTTCGATTCCCTCCTCGGGCGACTGTCTGTGTGGAGTTTGCAGATTCTTCCCTGTGTCGATGTGGGTTTTCTCTGGATGCTCCAGTTTCCTCCCACAGCCCACTGTGCCTCGGTACACATGACAATAAATTCAGTTCAATTCAATTCACAGTTCAAAGATGTGCAGGTTGGGTGAATTGGCCATACTAAATTACCCATATTGTTAGTCATGGGTAAATGTTGGGAAATGGGTCTGGGTGGGTTACTCTTTGGAGGGTCGGTGTGAGCCAAATGGTCTGTTTCCACACTGAGGGAATCTCATCTAAAAAAATACCTGACGCTGGAATGAAACACGGGTGATGATAGCCACCGTGCCACCCCACTACTGAATGATTCCTGCAGTAGTTCCCTGATCTTGAGCAATACACACGAAACAAGGGGATCCCATTGGACCAGCAGAGTTCATGTTCATCCCTCTTAAATATCTGGGGGAAGGAAAGGTTTGCTCTACCTCCTGCTCATGATTGCCACGATGGTTGAGAAACTTGAATTGTCCCCATAATGTAGACTAGCTCGTAACACTTATTCAATAGCCTGCCTATGCAATTTTTAAATGCCCCTCCCTGCTTCTTGTGGTAAACATTTTTCTTTTTCTAACCTGCATTCTCTTGCTGCAGCCTCTGAATCACTGCAAGCATTGTATCTCAATTTCTGTGTGCTCTTTTTTAACTCTAACTCTCCAATCTTGACAGTAATGATGAAAGAAAAGTCAAAACTCTTCATTCATAAATAAAACCCATATCCTGGAAATCTAAATGAAAAATAGAAAACATCGGAGAAACTCAGCAGGCGTGGCTGCATTTGTGAAAAAAGAAACAGAATTAATGTTTTGACACTGATATGACTCTTTTTCATCTGAAGATGTTGCCAGACGTCTGCAGCATTTTCTGCTTTCGTGGAGTCAGAAATATATAGCATGGAAATAGACACTTCGGTCCAACTCGCCCTATGCCATCCAGATATCCTTAATTAATCCTGTCCCATTTTCCAGCATTTGACCCATATCTTTCTAAACACTTCCTGTTCATGTACCCATCCAGATACCTTTTAAATGTTGTATTTGTAACAGCCTCCACCATCTCCTCTGGCAGCTTATTCTATACATGCAGCACCCGTTGCATGAAAAAAAATTGCCCTTGGATCCCTTTTAAATCATTCAAATTATAATTCCTTTTTTGTTTGTGGTTTATTTCAGAACTGTATGTCTCTGTGTGTTAGAGTGGTGATTATGATCAAAGGAGATTGTTATTCAGTCAAATACTGATGAGATTACCTTGCTTAGTTTTGTCCTGCCCAAGTTATG
Source organism: Chiloscyllium plagiosum (assembly GCF_004010195.1). NCBI lineage: Eukaryota > Metazoa > Chordata > Chondrichthyes > Orectolobiformes > Hemiscylliidae > Chiloscyllium > Chiloscyllium plagiosum. The sequence continues at coordinate 14,580,244 of NC_057751.1, read as the reverse complement.
GTATTAATCATAAATTGTTTATTTTTGTTTAAGTTATAAACTTGGTGTCCAAGATGTGTTACCTATATAGTCTGCTTGGGAACAATTGGGCAATTTTGAGGGTCATTAAATAATTTAATTTCACTTTGTTGTAAATCCAGTGATAATTAAGGCTGATTTTAATTTGGCTTGCTATCGCTGGTCCTAACATAATTTCATCACACAAGACAGTGTCCTAAGTGAACTGCACATCGTGCAGTCTGAGGGAAATTTTCTGCAAAACTTTAATAATACCTTAATTGTCATATGTTATTCCTCTTACCAGAACATGTATTAAGCTTTTAAATAGTCTTCTGAAGTTGAGGCATCACTTTTAACATTTTGGGAAACTAAGCTCCAAAATCCATCTTCTCTTCCACCTAAAGTATCATTAATATCTTTACATTTTGGGGAGGAGAAATGACATGCACATTGGGTACCAGTGAGAACGTGCACATCGAGGAAGAAGATCTGTGCTGGGGGAAGGTATATACATGTCTCAATGTTAAATGGCACTGTTGAACATTATTTGTTTCAATCTTTTTCCACAGCAGTGAGATATAGTGAGAGCACTGCAGAGGTGAAAAAGCCTTGCCGCAACCTGATACAAGGTAAGATATGAACAGTGAAAGTAGAGGTCAGAAGCCCACACCAGAAATTAACATTTTGGATTGATCATCCTTTGTCTCAAACTGATGTCTTTTGGGAACCGTTCTTATGCTTTGGTCACTAACATTGTTTCAAAGCAAGAAATGCAAAGTGATGCATTTTGGAAGGTCGAACTTGAATGCTGAATACAGGATTAAAGATAGGATTCTTGGCAGTGTGGAGGAACAGAGGGATCTTGGTGTTCATGTACGTAGATCCCTCAAAGTTGCCACCCAAGTGGATAGGGTTGTTAAGAAAGCATATGCTGTTTTGGCTTTCATTGACAGGGGGATCGAGTTTTAGAGCTGTGAGGTTTTGCTACAGCTTTACAAGACTCTGGTGAGCTGAAACTTTATTGCTGGAACAGCACAGCAGGTCAGGCAGCATCTAGGGAACAGAAGATTCGACGTTTCGGGCACATGCCCTTCTTCTGTTCCCTAGATGCTGCCTGACCTGCTGTGCTGTTCCAGCAATAAAGTTTCAGCTTTGATCTCCAGCATCTGCAGACCTCACTTTCTCCTCGAAGACTCTGGTGAGACCACACTTGGAATGTTGTGTCCAGGTTTGGTTGCCCTACTATAGGAAAGATGCAGAGGCTTTGGGAGAGGGTGCATAGAAGGTTTACTAGGATGCTGGAGGGCTTGTCTTATGAAGCGAGGTTGACTAAGCTTGGACTTTTCTCACTGGAGAGAAGGAGGAAGAGAGGTGACCTGATCGAGGTATACAAGGTAATGAGAGGCATGGAGAGAGTCAATAGTCAGAGACTTAGCCCCAGGGCAGGATTGATTGGCACGAGGGGTCATCGTTTTAAGATATTAGGGGAAAGGTATAGAGGAGACGTCAGAGATAGGTTCTTCATGCAGAGAGTTGTGAATGCATGGAATGCGTTGCCAGCGATGGTGGTGGAAGCAAAGTCATTGGGGACATTTAAGCGACTGCTGGACATGCACATGGACAGCAGTGAGTTGAGGGATGCGTCGATTCGGTTATTTTATTTTACATTAAGATTAATCTTCGGCACAACATTGTGGGCCGAAGGGCCTGTTCTGTGCTGTATTTTGCTATGTTCTAAAGCCATGGTTTGAGGTTAGGACACTCGGGGGTGAGGGGGGGGAAGAATGTTATCTGTCTGAAAACAACATGCACCATACATTGAGGCGAGACATGAAATCATGTTGATTCAGTGTCAGTGTTTGGTCCCTGAGGGGAGATGAACTGATGGCTGAGATCTGAAGTGTTCATTGGCAGCACTATCTCAACTGTTCACTTGGAGGAGGAAGGTAGGTAGGGATTTTGTGTGTGTGAAAGAGGGAATGGGAGATGACCTACACACCCCTGACAAATATTTGGAATTAATCAAAACAAAGGAAATTGGAGACCTCCTTAATTTTACACATGTGATCTTGTCTTTTTTAAGTGAAGGTCTTACTGTAATTTAGGAACAGTTGTGAACAGCAATCTCTCTCAAATACAAAACTGACCAGTTTTCATTGCTGTTGATTTCGAGGGTTCACTCACATTGGAGAACTTCTGAGCTGTTCCAAACAATGTTGTGGGATTTTTTCAGCCCATCTACGAGGGTACCAGGCAGAAATAGTCACTTTCAACAGTGTAGCTGCTTCAGTGCCGAACTGGCCCAGACTTTAAATTGTGCGCCAGTCCCTCATTGTTTCTGAGTACAAGTGTTGCCAGTTATATTATTACTACTTGTGTTTCCTGGTGCTACTGCTCTAACCTGGTCGTTCTCCAAATCTGCACCTCTCTCTCTTCTCTCATTCTTCCTACAGGTCAGAAGAGGGTACACGACCTGTGTCGGATTTTGCGAGTACGTCCAGTTGTCGAAGACACAGCCAGCGAGCTTTACCTGAAAGCGTATGAACATCAAAGCTTCCTGCATGTCACTCTGGAGAAGAAAGAAGCCTTGGTGGGCTGCTGTGTTCACATCTCCTGTCGCCAGCACAATTGGCCTCTGACCCTGAGTACCATCTGCTCACTGCTTCACGTGGAGCCCACCCTGTTCTCAACTGTCTACCAGCACCTGCTGAAAGAGTTAAGATTGGATATTCCAACTCTCAGCCTTCTGGATCTTGTGAAAACTCACTGTGATGGGTGAATATATCCACCTTTTATCCTCTAACTTGCACCTAGCATCCACTGTGTTTAAGTAACTTCACTGCTGCAAATGAGACTCATTAAAGCTGCTTTGCTGTAAGTAAGGATTGTAAGAAACAGGCAGTCAGGTACAATGGATGCGTAAGTTTGGCATTCTGCCTCTGTAGGCCACAGATGTTGTTGTCTTTCCCACCCACTCTAACTGGATATCTGATTTCACTGGTTTGTGGGTCATTTTTCCTGTTTTTTGGGTGTACTTTATCCTCATGTGGGTGGGGGTCACAAATATGCAGAACACTTGGGTTCAAGCTGCCCTATGCAACGGTGTCGTTTGCAATGAGTTAAGCCTCATTCGAAAGAAATCCCATCAGCAAACTCAGGATGCAATATCCAAACATAAAATGGTTTCAAGTGATCAGTTTAATCCTGAGTTCATGAACAAGTGACCTCCTCTTTTCTTCCTCCTCCTTCCCTGCTAACGTTCTGATCCCCCTGCCCTCGCTACAGCCCAGGTTTATCCTCAGAGTCTGCACCGTGCCTGTTTCCACCCACATCCCTGACTGAATGTGTACACTGCATTCTCTGAGCCTGTGATGGAGTTTCGTCAGTTTTGAGGCTAATGCGATTTATGGGCACCCAGGTGCCATTGATCACAGCTAGTGGTTTCTACTACCCCACCATCGCTCCCTGAGGTGTTGCTTAGCTCACATGTTCTGATTGAGGGGCACTGGAGGTACAATAACAAACAAAGACCCTCTATTTCAAACAACCTGACCACCATAAATGACATGCTGTGTCTCACGAAAGTTCAATTTCCCCCACCACAGGTAAAACCATGCTGGCACCTTTGTTACAAAACAGACCGGCAGAGACTGGAAGAACATAGCAAGCCAGGCAACAATGGGAGGTGGAGAAGTTGATGTTTCAAACGTAACCCTTTGGGTTACACCCGAAACATGAACCTCTCCACCTCCTGATGCTGCCTGGCTTGCTATGTTCTTCCAGCCTCTGCCGGTCTGTTTTGGATTCCCGCACCTGCAGTTATTTTGTCACCTGTGTTATCACATGGAGATAGATCGCCAAACCAAATCAGACTTTCAACTTTTTTTCACAACACAGGGACATTAAATCGTCAAACGCCCCAAAATGTCAGTCCAGTGGTTCAGAGCTATAAGTAACCAATTCCAAACTTCGTGAACAGAGCCATACAGCATGGAAACAGACCCTTTGGACCAATTAGTCCATGCCAATCATATTCCCAAACTAAACTTGCCCCACTTGCCTGCGTTTGGTCCATATCTGACAGATTGTTGTGAAACTTGAAAGGTTTAAAAAAAATTGACAAGGATGTTGCCAGAGTTGGAGGGTTTGAACGATGGGGAAAGGCTGAGTAGGCTGGGGCTATTTTCACTGGAGCGTTGGAGGCTTGGTGATGGCCTTATAGAGGCTTATGAAATCATGTGGGGCATGGATAGGGTGAATAGACACCCTATCTATTCTATTCCCTGGGGCAGGCGAGTTCTAAACTAGAGGGCATCGGTTTATGGTGAGAGGGGAAAAATTTAAAGGGATCTAAGGGGCAACCTTTTCATGCAGAGACTGGTGAGTGTATGGAATGAGCTGCCAGATGAACTGGTGGAGGTTGGTACAATTACGACATTTAAGAGACATCTGAATGGGTATATGAATAGGAAGGCTTTAGAGGGAAATGCGATGAGGTTACTTTCGCATATCTGGTCAACATGGACAAGTTGGATGAAAGCATCTCTTTCTGTGCTGTTCATCTCTATGACTCTATATCCCTCTAAACCTTTACTATTCAGATACTTAGCCAACTGTATGTTAAACGTTTTAGCTGAATTTGCATCAATCACTTCCTCTGGTTGTTCATCTCACACGCTAACCACTCTCGGTGAAAAATGGTTGCCCATCACATCCTTTTTAAATCTTTGCCCTTTCACCTTAAAAATATGCTCCCTAGTTTTGAGTTCCCCCATCCTAGGGACAAGACCTTTGCTATTCACCTTACCAATGTCCTTGATGATGATGTAAACCTCTGTAAGATCTCCCCTTCAATCTCCAATGCTGCAGTGAAGAAATTTCCAGCCTATGCAGCCTACTTTTATAAGTCAAGCCCTCCAATCCTGGCAACACACCCTGGTAAATCTTTTCTGAGCCCTCTCCAGTTTAATAATATCCTTCCTGTAACAGGGTGACCAGAACTGCACGAAGTGTGATGTGATGGAAATCTCCCCGCTTGCCCGTTGGGAGCAACTCCAAAACACTCAACAAACTCAACAGCATCAACAAGGAGGCAGCCTGCATGGTTGGCACAACAGCCACAACTATTCACTCACTCCGTGGGAACACCATAACCTGTAAGTTCTCCTCGAAGCCACTCACCATCCTGTCTTGGAAATATATCGCCATTCCTTCAATGTCAGTGGATCAAGGTCCTTGAATTCAAGAAGGCAGCTCATCACCACCTTCTCAAGGGCAATTAGGGATGGGCAATAAAATGTTGGTCAGCCGGCAACATTGACTGAAAAAAAGTTAATTTCCAGATCCTCGTTTTGTACTATAAACAAAAGGCTTAATTATTCATTAAGTACACAATAACTTCAGCAGAGAGAACATTCATCAGCTTACAATGTTGTTTAATGTCTGTGCCTTAAAGTGCAAACTTTTTTTTAATCCCATTTACAGTGAAGACAGACAAATGAACAGTGAAGGGATACATTATAAAACAAACAAAACTGATCAGATCATTTAAATGGCATTGTTTCACAGGCATAAATGTGCACTCGATAGTTGATTTTTCTGAAATGTTGATCAGGGTCACTTTATCAGTTCAGCGAGGCACAGGAAGCGATACTTCTTACTCAACTCTCCATTCTTTGGTCTTCCTGAAGCTGGTGCAGTAGGTTAGACAGGGAGCATGTAAAACCTTCATGCTGTTTCAGAAAACATGGTTTAAAAAAAACTTGATTTCTAGCTCCATCTTAAAAGACTGAACGACACTTCCTGAGGCCTCAATTACTACTGAACAACTGCCAGCTGTTGGTACACAGGATCTCCTCCAGACTTGCCAGAACCCATTCTCAGGTACTGACCTCGCTTAATAGCCAACCTCTTTCTTTTCAAACACAAAACTCTTCCCTGGGATCGATGCGTCAGTTCAAAGCTTATAAAGAAACAAACTTGTTTGTTCCTTTAACCCGAAGCTGTTTCAAAGTCATTTCCATTTCTCAATTCAAAATTAATGAAATAAATAAAAATCACCGGAGAGATCTTTATAAATTTGGATTTAATTATCCCTTCGTCTCTAACTTGTGTGAAGTGTTGCTTGTCGACAATCAACTCTTAATAACTAGGATGCTTTAAACTGGGAAATAGGTGAATTGACCTCCAAAGTCTCCAAATGACTTAGAATGTGAGGAGACCAAAACAACAATGGGTATTTGCAGGATTCCAGACAAGATCTTAGAGGTCTTGCCAATGGGTAAAATACTTTTGTCTTTGAGACCTGATGAATGCACCTAAAACCCAGGTTCTCTAGCTATTATTTATATATACCTTTAGAAATGTCCACAATGTGAACCCAGATTTCCTTTCTTCATACATTGTCTTTTAAGCTGTTCTCTTGAATGATGTGTGTGATGTATATCAAGCATAACTCTATACATTTCAAATACACATTGCCAAATGGCTGGGTAATGGTCGGGCGACCCAGGTCCAAATCCCGCCATGGGAGATGGTGAATTGTAAATTCAATGAAGATCTGGAATTAAGAGTATGATAACCATAAATCTGTTATCAATATCAGAAAAACACCCCACTTGGTACACGAATGTCCTTCAGGGTAGGAAACTGCCATCCTACAAAACTCAAAAGTGACTTCAAAACTCAGAGCAATGTGGTTGATTCTTATCCTCCCTCTGGGTAATAAATGCTGAACTAGCCAGTGAAGGTCTCCTCCCATCAATGAATACACAAAGATTTTTGTTTGTCAGCAAATTTACACTTTGTTAATAAAAACTGGAGAGAGCAATCGTTCCAGTGCTGATCCTGGTGACCAGTCTCCCTACCAGTTGAGATCTGTCTTGCCATTTCTGGCAAGTCAGTTCACAGCCCACGTCAATGTATTATCATTAACCATGTATAGTACTTTCATCAAAGTCCTCGTCTCATCCCTTGTTGACCTTGAGAAGTGGTGGTGAGTTGCCTTCTTGAACCACAATGCCGTAAGAGAGGGAAATCAAGGATTTTGACCAAGCTACAATGAAAAAGCGGCAATATATTTCCAAGTCAGGATGGTGAGTGGCTTGGAAGGGAACTTGCAGGTGGTGGTGTTTTGTGTATCTGTTGCTTTTGTCCTTCTACATGGAAGTGGTTGGTAGTTTGAAAGGCACTGTCAGGATCTTTGCTGAATTTCTTTAGTGCATCTTGTGGATGGTATACACTGCTGCTCCTGAGTGTCGGTGCTAGAGTGGGTGAATGTTTGTGGATGTGGTACCCATCAAGTGGGCTGTTTCCTTGTTGATCCTGTTAAGTTTATTGAATATTGTTGGAGCTTCCCCCAACCCGACCAAGTGGAGACTTTTCCATCTCACTTGGGATTCTCACTGCAGAATGCCTAACCTCTGCAGCCCCAGTATTTATTAAGCAAGTCCAATGTGTCTATCAACATCCTGGGTATTCAGTTGACCAGTATGGGATTTGGTGATGGTGATGTAATTGAATGCCAATGGGTGCTGGTTCGATTTTCACTTGTTTGACATGATCATTACCCATCAGTGCTAATATTACCTGCCACATATTAGCCTGAACCTGGATGTTGTCCAGGGCTTGCTGCATCTGGAGATGGACTGTTTCAATATCTGAGGAGTTTTGAATGTTGCTAAGTAATCAACCATGAACATTCCACTCCTAACCTTATGATGGAATCAAAATTGTGGATGAAACATTTTAAGATGGTTGACTTTTTGACACTACCCTGTGATTGCTGGGCCTGAAATGGTGGGCCTGCAATTCGCCAGAGCTAATCTTGTTTTGTGCAAGCTCAAACTCCAACCAGCTCCTTATGATAATGTTCTGGTGAGTTTTGTTAGGGCTTCTTGATGTCCACACAGCCTTGATGTTGGGGACAGTCATTCTCCCCTCTGAAATTCAGCTGTAACGAAATCTGGAAAACAGAGTATGTTATTGCTGTACGTAACGTGTATCCAGTCTATTTTTCTTCTGAATGTCACTCTAGTTGTAGTTTTTTTGTTTTTGTCCCTCTCTGCAGTTTTAATTTGTTCCAGAATTCTGCATCAATCCCATCTCAGTTTCTGGAGAATAAAGACAAGGTGGTGGAACGTGCCATGCAGCTTGTGGAGTTGGCCAGTGAGACGTGGCTAGTGACTGGGAGACACCCAGTGCCTATTATCACGGCAGCTGCTTACCTGGCCTGGCAGTCACTGCTACCTGGACACCGTCTGAAGTGCAGCCTCGGAAAGTTCTGCAAGTTGGCCGGAGTCAGGCAGCCCCCACCTGCCTCTCAGCGGGTGAAGGAAATGCTTGACATTCTAGTCACACTGGCATCACAACTGGCCTGGCTGGTCCCACAGCAGCTTGATGCCAAGACTGTGGTGAAATACACCGATGATATTCTCCGCCACCGTACCCTGTTACTCAGGCAAACGCTAAGTCTCGCGAGTACAGAAAACACAGATAGGCAGACAGACCCAAGTGAAGGAACAGAAACTAGTGGGGAGGCTGAGGCTGGGAACAGTAGTGGGGAGATGGTACCCTCCCTTGTGGAGCACCTAGGAGATGTGTCAAGGCGGAAGCGCACAATGCCAATCTTCCTCCCGCCATGCCTCAAACAAAGGAAATGGAAGAAGGCATGCCCAGAAGCAGAGACCACCCTCCACACTGAGCCAACCACTGGAGAGGAGGAGATATCTGACAGTGAAATTGAGCAGTACTTGAGGACGCCCGAGGAGGTGGCAGCCTTCAAGTCAGCACGTGCCATCCTGTAGATGGCACTCCCTAATCACTCACTCAATGATGCTGGCAGTGCTTGTTGCAGAGAAGCAGAGCCTCTTTGTGCTATGTCCAGAGTGTCTGAGATGAATGAAGACCGAAAGCTACCACACTCCTGCTCGCTGGTAAATTAGTATGTTGTTGCTGTGCAGAAGGTGTTTTCAGAATGTCACTCTCATTGTAGTTTTTTTTGTCCCCCTCTACAGTTTTAATTTGTTAATTGTAAATTGGACTGATTAGAGTTATGTGCATTGTGCAATCTGGTGCCAGTAGATATTAAATTTCCAGTGGGACTGCCAGTCACTGAATTCAATAGCCAGAAAATCTGTTTTAGTGATGTTTCAAAATTTGACTAGGTCACTCCATCTATTTGGTACCATCAAGCAGCACCATCTCCGAAATATTTAATTCAGGAGCATAACATTAAATCTTTTATATTTTAATGTCAAAATAACATTTTCATCGTCCTTTTCCCGGACAGACTGGACAAGCTTACACCAATCCCCATATCTTTCCTCTGACAAAGGAATCATTCTCGATAAAACAAGCATCTCATTTTAAAATATGTCCACTTTTACCTCCTGGTTCGAATCTATCTACAAACAACAAGACAACAAAACCCCAGGTGTATTCATGTCATTCGCTCGTCATCAGCCATACATACAACTGAAAAGTGTACAGCTATGTTAACTTTAGAAAAGTCAAAGTCTTTCACCCCATTAAATATTTGGAAGCAACAACAAAACCTTGTACCTGACATGCCCTGAGTCATGGTCAAGTGTAAAGCAGAAATGGTGCATGGCTGAAGGTGACAAGAATGAGAAGTGAAGTGCGAGTCAGACATAACACTCCGGTTCCAAGGGTGACTTATCCTGTTGACAAGACTCCATCTCTGAATTGTGTCCTGCTGACAGGAGGAACAGGTAATTCCATAGTTCAAATTTAAGGTCAGATTCTGAAGAGGATGAGAAGAAACGTGTTGTAAATTCACTAGCAGGTGATCAAACTCAGCTGAACTTAAAAAGGGGAACTCGAAGAGAGATGGGTTGTCAATGTGTTTGCTGGAAACATTCCAGTTCCACTTCACTGGTCTCTTCAGAAAGAGCTACGCAGTCAGTCTTAATCTGGTTCTGATGGGTATTTAACAAATGAAATTGCAGCTAACTCCTTACAGAACTCTTCCAGGACAATGACACCCTTCAGAATTGTGACATGATCCACCCTGCAAAATTAACAAATCCAAAATCAATTTAATTAAATATTTAAATCCGGTCATGAGATGAACAATCACAAATGTAAACAATGCTGTCCTCTGCTCTCATTACACCCTTTAGTTCATCCTGATAAAGCAGGAATCAGCTCCTTGACCAATTGGAAAGGACAGTTATTCAAAGTGTTCAAACTTGACCAATATTAAAAATGATTTGAAAGTTTTGGTACAGAAATCAAGCTGAGTTTGGGCTTTTATCTTGAGAAGTGTACTAAAGCTTGAAGACTGCAGTGAGACAGAGTCGGAATTGGGCTTGCAGAACGAAGGGGCCAGTGTGAGGATGTGTGGACTGAGGAGAAGTGGAGTCGGAATGGGGATTTGCAGACAGAGGACAGTCATATGCAATCAAATTCTCCTCAACTCTAACGAATACAAGCCCAAACTATTCCACCTCTACTCAAAATCCTTCCCAACCCCAGACTAATCTAATGAACCTCCTCCGAATTATGTAATCCAGAGGCCTGGAAAATGATTGGTACAGTCCCACTGACATAATCAGCTGACAAATCAGTCTCTTAAGAGACTAATGCTAGCCCAAACTATTCCACCTCTACTCAAAATCATTCCCAACCCCAGACTAATCTAATGAACCTCCTCCGGACTGCCTCCAAAGACAGTATATCTTTCCTTAGATAATGGGACTGAGACTGTTCACCGTATTCTAACTGTGGTGTGACAAATGTCCTTGTATCGTTTTAGAAAAACATTCTGCTTTACGCACTCTGTTCCCTTTGGAATAAAGGCCCTCCTTCTATATTACCAACTGAACTTGGATGCTAACTTTATATGATTCATAAGTTAAATAAATCAAAGTGTATGAAAAATATCTGCTTTGACAAAGCTTGTCTTGATACAGCTAAACACATGAACTTGCAAATGGCTGAAGCTCCTGAACATTCGGAACGTGCTGAAAAATTCCATGTCACTTACATACTTTCTGGTTCCAATCCCATCAGTTGTCTTCTGACCAACAGTAGCTTGGAAGGAAACTGTGGGATTCTCTGGATTCTCTGCATGAGATCTCCTATTACCTGAGGCAAGCAGAGAATGGGAGTTTCGTTACAGCATCAATCTGATTGGGTGACAGATTTTCTTTTAAAGTCACTGTGGTGATGTGAGCATCGCTGATGCGGTCAGCATTTATTGCTTGTGAGAATGTGGTGGTGAACCATGTTATTAATTCGCTTAAGTCCATGCAGTATTCATATGCTAACAGTACTTTTTCAGAACAGTTGCATGGTTTGCTATCCATTTCAGAGGGCAGTTAAGAGTCAAACACATTGCCGTGGGTCTGGTATCACATAGGCTAGGCTGGACTGGTAATGATGTGTGATTATTATACCAAATAAATTTCATTATCATGAGTAATAAGATGATAATTCTACTGCAGATTTATTATTCATTTGCATTTAAAATCCTCAAGCTGCTGTGATGGGATTTGAACTTGTCTCTTCAGAGAAGTGTTTAGACTGCTCACCTAGTTGTGTTAACATTTAGTCACAATTATTATCTTGCAGTCATAGAACCCTCACAGTAAGAAAACAGGCCATTCAGCCCATCAAGTCTGCACTGCCCCTCAGAAGAGAATCCCACCCAGAACTGAACTCTCCCACCTCATCCCTACAATCCTATATTTTCCATGCTAATCCATCTAGCCTGCACATCTCTGGACACTATAGGCAATTGAGCATAGCCAATCCACCTAGCGTGCAGATCTTTGGACTGTTGGAGGAATCTGGAACACCCGGAGGAAACCCTCACAGACAGGGGGAGAACATGCAAACTCCACACAGTCGTCTGAGGGTGGAATTGAACCCTGGTGCCTGGCGCTGTGAGGAAGGAATGCTAACCATTGAGCCACCATTCCACTTTGAGAACCCCCAGTTACTCTCACAAGATAGCATCCAATACTTTTCTTACATGATCATTCTCAGGATGTAAGTGAAGCTTGCGTTTATTGTCCTGAGAAGGTTGTGGTTTAAGATAATGCCACATAATCTAACTTTAAATGTGAGTTAAGAGAATTATTGGCCAGGACACCAGGAAAACCTTTCCCCGTGAAGATATAAGATTGTTTATATCCACCAGAGGGCAGACAGGACTTCAGTTTAATGTTTTGTGAAGTCAAGAATTTCAGGTGACTTTGAAGTCATGAGCATGTAGAGGTGGCAGGAGAGGGATCCATTTGGGTCTTTAAATGATAAAACATGGTTATTTGATCAGATACCAGTCTAGAATTCAATTTCGGTTTGCCATAAGTTTGTGACGCTGGGTTGTTCGCCCCAACTCTGTGTGCAACTGGACTGTCCTGCTGACTTATAATGGTAACTTCAGTCTGTTTCATGTTAACAGCTGCCTGCTCATGTAATCTTCAGCACATCCTGGCTGCTAATGACTGATTGATTGGAACAAAGTAGAGGTAACAGATCAAGTACTCACCCGGACTATGATAGAGAAGAGAGACCTGCAGCTAGGGATGAGGTTAATGTATGGATCCAGCAAATACTCATGGAGGTGAGGATGAGGGAAAAGTGCTACTTTCGATATCACGGATGTGACTTGCAAATTCAGGTCATAAGGCTGAAGAGAAAATGTTAAGACCATAATAATAGATGTAATCAGTACTATTTTGTGCAAAAAGTTATTTCATTGAATGCAAGATTTTCATTATCTTTATGAAGTACTTGGGATGTATTTTCTTTAATGGTAAGGCAATTTATAAATATCATTTGTTCTTGATCAGAAGAAGCTGAGGGAACCTCTGGCCCTTCCACACCTGTACGGAAAGTACGCGTCTTTGGAGGGAAGAGGCAATGAATTTTATGGCATCTTTCATGATTTCAAGCTATCCCAAAGTGCTTAACAGCCAATAAAGTGCAGTCACAATTGTTGGAAACATGGAAACAAATCTGCGTGCATGAAAAGCAGTGAGATAACAGTCAGATAATCTAATTCTGGCCTGTTCTCTTAATTAGTGATGTCTCATCTTTGACATCCGCCAGAAGGCAGCTGGTGCTTCAGTATCTGTAATAGTTGTGTTCCCTTTGTACTGGCCCTCTGACAAAGCAGTGCCCCCTCGATGCTGACTTTTTGATGGTGCAGCATTCCCCAGCAATGGCACTCTGACATTGCAGTGCTCCCACTATGCAGCATTCTCTAGGTCCAGGTCATTCTGCTATAATGCAACCGTTGTGGTCCTCTGCAACGTCACGCTATACAAAATCGTGTTATTGCAAACCGTTGTAGAAAATCACACTGGAGAAGATCACTAATAGAAATTTGCAATACCCGTTCAGCAGGACGTGTGTTTTTCAAACAACGTCCACAATTCATCAATCGCGGTTTAGCCATTTTGCACTGACAAAATGTGCATTATATCAGAATAACTCCCTCAGAACTGAGTCTCTGACAGTACGGAATTCCTCAGTAACAGCATTTGGCAGTGTACTACACTCTCAGTCCTGATCTCTGACAGTGAAACACTCCCTTCAGAAAAAGGATTTTGACAGCTGTATGGCTCTCCCTCAGTATGCCACTGAGCATCAGACTGGATTTTATGCTTCAGTCTCTGCAATAGGATCTGAATCCATTACCTCCTGATTGAGTTGAAATGCTACCCACTGACCCACAGCTGACCCTGCTGCAGAATCTAATCTGGCATGGATTGTGCACTGAGTCACGGCCAGGAAATACGCAAACCATCATTCTATAGCCTGTGATCATCATTCACCTGAAGTTCTGCTGTCCCTTTTCTTTTGATAGTTACCTGATCCAAGATCTGTGCCATTCTATCAAACAGGACTTTCAGGAAATGACCTTCGTAAAATAGCCCGCCTGAGTCACAGCTTTCCAAATTGCTGGGGACATGTGACCACTTCCAGTCCTTGGCATTGACACAGCAACCCTGGAACTACAGAACACAGTACAGGAATATAGCCTGGAAATCTACATGATGTCAGCAGGATGCATCATATCTTTGGAAGCAAAAACTTAAGGCTTTCGTAAGCATAAGCTGTAAATTGCTCAGAGAACATTAAGGTCTACCAAGAGTCTCAGGACAACACGGATACATGTCGAACAGCATAACCAGGCAAACTTGTGTGGGATGATGCATTGTTTCAGGTGCTGCTGTAATGAGTATAGGCTGTACCAACATTGTTGCAGAAAGGTTCATGTTCATTCCCTGCTGTTGGAATGTGACCTACATCTCAGAAGTACATTTCTAGCACAATTCCCCAAAGATGGAATGTGTAATTGCAGCATTTTGTTTTAGACATTGGGAACGAATTTTACGTTTTAATTGTTTGTACAAGGCAGCAGGGAAACTTCAGTTGCATGGAACAGACACCATTTTTGTACACCAGCAAGGCAAACAATCGGCTTACCATTCGATGTGCATCCACGAGGTATGTGTCGTACCCACAGCCTGCCACAAGGTGAGAGGTTTTCACTGTGTCAGGAACGAGACACAAAAAGCTGGAACACAAATACACAAGTTAAATTCTTACAGAGGAACCAGTTGAGGACTTGGATCTTTGCTTTTTAGTCTTTCCCATTCAGTGTTAGCTATGACGCAGTGAGTAGAACTGTTAGTTTGCTAACAAAAGGTTGTGGGTTAATGTTCCACTTCAACACCTTAACTCCAGGCTAACACACACTGTGCAACTCTGAGCCGGTACGACACTGTTGGAGGTGTTGGCTGTGGATGATGAATAAGGGTATATCAACACACTCACATTGACATAGAAGTTTCTCTAGCACTATTTTAAAGAGGGGAGTAATTCCTGGTGTCCAGACTGATATTTCGTCAACCTCACACAAGCAGCTTATCTGCTCATTATTACATTGCTAATTGTCAGAGTTTGACGTCAATTGACTGCTACATTTTCAATAATTCACTGCATTTCAAAAATACTTCATGGCTGCAAAGTACTTTGGAGTGTTTGGTGTTCAAGAAAGGTGCTAGTCTTTCCTTTTGGTGTTGTGGGACTGAGTCCTATCTGACTCTCTCCAAGGCCACACTTCTCTCATACCAAACTAGAATTTCCTGGATGATACTCTAATCTTTCTGACACAAGTGATCACAGATAGACAATTACATATTGAACACACAATAGCACAGAGAAATAATTACAAACAACACGCATAGAATAACAGATTTTGGAGAATGAGTTACAGATTGGAATCTAATTGAGAAGTTTGGGGTGTTTGTATAGAGAATAACAGATACCCAAGAGTGAGTAACAGACTGGAATCTAATTGAGAGTATCAGCAGTGGTGTTTGTGGAGAACAACATATATCCAGGAATGAGTTACATGTGGGCATCTACTCAAGGGATTGATGGGCTAAGGGCCAAGGAGTGGCAGATGCAGTTTAATTAAGATAAATGTGAGGTGTTACAGTTTGGTAAGGCAAATCACGGCAGGACTTGTATACTTAATGGTAGGGCCTTGGGACTGTTGTCAAGCAAAGTGACACAGGAGGAGTACATGAACAGGAAAGGTTTAGAGCCAAATGCTAGTAAATGGGACGAGATCAATTGAGATAATCTGGTTGGCATGTATGAGTTGGACTGAAGATTCTGTTTCCATGCTGTATGACTCTGTGACATTCACATGTTGACAGCAAGGGAAGCTAAGATCTGGCCCTCACTTTTCAGGAGCTGGAAGCTGAGATCTGGCTCTCACTTTTCAGGGGGCAGGAAGCTGAGATCTGGTCCTCACTTTTCAGGGGGCAGGAAGCTGAGATCTGGCCCTCACTTTTCAGGGGGCAGGAAGCTGAGATCTGGCTCTCACTTTTCAGGGGGCAGGAAGCTGAGATCTGGTCCTCACTTTTCAGGGGGCAGGAAGCTGAGATCTGGCCCTCACTTTTAAGGGGGCAGGAAGCTGAGATCTGGCCCTCACTTTTCAGGGGGCAGGAAGCTGAAATCTGGCTCTCACTTTTCAGGGGGCAGGAAGCTGAGATCTGGCCCCCACTTTTCAGGGGGCAGGAAACTGAGATCTGGCCCTCACTTTTCAGGAGCTGGAAGCTGAGGTCTGGCCCTCACTTTTCAGGAGCTGGAAGCTGAGGTCTGGCACTCACCTGTTGACTATTCTGTTAACTTCTGGTTTCCCATCAGCTCTTGTTGTCTTTTGCATTGCTGCTGGTGGAACAAGCCAGTCAGAAGCAGGGAATCTGCCGCCTGTGTATATGTCAGTGAAGAAAGGATCTTCTTCAAATTCTCTGGAAAAATAAAATGAATGGAGTTTGACCTCTCTGGGACTGGCCCAATGGATCACCTTCCATGACATTATTCCACTCCACCAGAAGAGGGTAGCACAAGATAGTGGTTATTTTACTGAACTGATAATACACTGGCACCCTTCAAATATAACCTCGCGAGCTGGGGAAGGAAATCTGGCCTGTACGTGACTCCAGATGCATATGAAGGTGAATAATCCTCAGTTACCCTCTGAGATGGCCCAACAGTCACCTAATTTCTCACCACCATCTCAAGGAGAATTAGGATTGGGCAGTACCCATATTTCATGATTAACTAAATAAAAATTGCCCGGCTCTGTAAGAAAAATCAGTATCTAGCCTGAAACGTGACTATTTATGGCACTGTTTTCTATTTATATGCTGAACATTCAGGTGTGTCATGATATAGGACAGGCATTGTAACTAAAATTGGTAGTCTGACAGCTGGATGCACTGAATCAAGGAATAGCCCTCTTTCTCCCCTCCCCCCCCCCCCCCATTTATGGCTTCCAATGCAATCCTCATCCTGGTTAAGGTTAAAGAAACCATGGTTTAAAACTGCATAGGTGTCTATTACTATCTACACACTCGAAGCTGATTGACAAGAAGGATCTGCTGTTCGGCACACTAAACATCTGTCCAAGCTTCTCATGTTTGTGGGGCCACTTCAGTTTCCAAGACAAAATCTCATGGACTGCATGTGAAGTTTATGTTAACACTCCTGTTAATATATTTCACATGCCAGGTCGAGTTGATTTCGGCACGGTGTGAGCAACACTCACAGCAGCCTTTCCCAAAGCTCCAGCACCTGAAGTTCAAAAAGGGAAAAGCAATGAGTAAAATGCAAGAGCACAAACTGAGCTGCGTCATCTAGCTTAGACCCAGAAGTTTTGCCAATGAAGCAAAGTGGTTAAAAACCACCCAAACTTCACACCGTCACTGAAGCCACAGTGCAATGTCAAGTCAACTTGAATCCCCTTACTCCATCTCATCCAGCTGTTCGTTGTCTGCAGCTCTTTCCTCATGTCCAGTACTGTTTCCGATGTAGCAGCGGCTCATCAAGTTCCGTAGCACAAGGTTATAAATTATATGTTCCTGAGGTTTCTGTAAGAGCTGTTCAAAGAATCTCAGTGTGGCTATACTGATCTGTGGGAAAAGTAGAAAGAAGGCAACTCACTCACATAGCTGCAAATACACAATGAGCTTCAAGCTATCAAACTGAGATCGAGCCCAGCTCGGATACTGTACTCAGTATGTATCTCGTTGACAGAAGTTTTCAGTTCAGCAGCTGACTAACCTTTAAGCAAAACTGGATGAGTGTGTGAGGCTAAATCAGGAAGGCTAAGGGAATGTTGGCACCAATTTCAAGGCAGTTGGAAAGGAAGTCTGTAGGCAACTGAACAAGGTACTGGTGAGACAAAATCTCGAGTACTGAGGGCAGTTTTGGTTCCCTTAATTGAGGAAAAGTACTTCATTGGAGGCAGTTCAGGGCAAATTCACAAGGATAATGCTGCCGCTATGCAGGCACTGTTTTATGAGCAAAGGTTAAATAGGTTGAGACTCGACTCACTGGGATTTAGAAGACTGAGAGGTGAGTCAAGATTAGAGTGGTGCTGGAAAAACACAGCAGGTCAGGCAGCATCCGAGGAGCAGGAAAATTGATGCTTCGGGCAAAAGCCCTTCATCAGGTATTTCTGAGGAAGGGCTTTTGCCCGAAGTGTTGATTTTCCTGCTCCTCGGATGCTGCCTGACCTGCTGTGCTTTTCAAGCACCACTCTAACCCTGACTCTGATCTCCAGCATCTGCAGTCCTCACTTTCGCCTAGACTGAGAGGTGATCTCATTGATACATTTAGGATTCTTAAGGGGCTTGACAGGGTAAATGCTAGGAGGATTGTTTCGCCTCAAGGGAGAATCTAGGACCAGAGAGTATCATCTCTGAATAAAGATTGAGATGAGGAGGAATTTCTTCTCTGAGAGGGTTGAGAGCCTTTGGAACTCCTTGTCACAGACAGCTATGGGGACAGAGTCCTTGTGTATTTTTAACGCTGAGATAGATTCGTGTTCAGTCGGGAATCAAGGGTTATGTCAAAAATGTAGTAAAGTGGAGATGAGAAATGATAGATTAGCCAAAATAAGTATCAAAGTCAGAGAGTGCCAATTTAAGACTTGGACGAGGAGGAATGTCTTTTCTCAGAGGATTGTAAATCTTTGTAACTTCTTGTCACAGAGAACTGTGGGCCAGAGTCCTTGTGTATGTTTCAGATGAGATAGATCGATTCTTGATCAGGAAGGCAGGAAAGTGGATGTGAGGAATGTTCAGCCTTGAACCTATTGAATGGCCAACTCCTGTTCCTTTTTGTTGTGTGTTCTGAACCGCACCATTGCTGAGGTCTGTGCACCTACCTGTGGCATCTACCCATTACCTAAAATACCACCAGAGAATTGTGATGTCACCTCATCGGATAGGTGGTTGCAACGTTCTATCAGCTGGCTGCGCAGCATGTGGCGGGCTGGTTCTGTGGGCACCTCCGCCTCTCTCTGATCTCCCAGCAAAAACAAAACTAGTTCATCCAGCAACCGGGACGCTGTGGTATGCATCACGACCCCCATAAGCAGCGCAGTGGATAAGAGAATCCCCATCTCAGACCTGTGAACGACAGAGCAATAGTCAAGCTATTACACCACGGCTTCAAGAAAGTCCTGATCAGAGCAGCAGTTTCTGCTGAAGAGGGACAAATTTTCAGCATAACGTTTGGCACAGCAAGCCTTAGAACTGGATAATCCTATGGGTTACCATTGTTCAGAAATGAACACAAATACTGTAGCCACAAAAACAGGACAGAGACTAGCAACTTTGTGGCGATGACCTCACCTCCTGACTCCCCAAAGCCTATCCATTGTTGATATGGTATAAAACAGGAGTGTGATGGAGTACTCTTCATTTGCCTGGATGAGTGCGGCTTTAAACCACACTCAGCAAGCTCTCACAATCCAGGTCTGAACAACTCATTTTTCACACAGATGATCCCTGGAATGGTAGGCCGAATATATGATGATCAGCCGAGGATCCCGGGACTGTATTCATTAGAAGGTTGAGGGGAGATCTAATAGAAACTTAAAAGATAATGCATGGCTTTGAAAGGGTGGATGCTGCAAATTTGTTTCCATTAGGCAGGGAGACTAGGACCCATGGGCACAGCCTTAAAATTAGAGGGGTTCAATTTAGAATGGAAATGAGGAGACATTTCTTCAGCCAGAGTGGTGGGCCTGTGGAATTCATTGCCACAGAGCCCAGTAGAGGCCGAGACGTTGGGTGTCTTCAAGGCAGAGACTGATAAATTCTTGATCTCGCCAGGAATTAAGGGCTATGAGGAGAGTGCCGGTAAGTGGAATTGAAACGCCCATTAGCCATGATTAAATGGCAGAGTGGGCTCGATGGGCCGAATGGCCTTGCTTCCACTCCTATGTCTCATGGTCTTATTTGATTGGCATCCCATCCATCACACACCGTCCACCACTGACGTACAGTGTCAGCTGTGTGTGTCATCCCCATGATGTACGACAGGAACTCACCAAGGCTGTCCTGACAGCATCTTCCAAACCCGTGATTTCAACCCTCGAGAAGGACAAGGGGCAGCAGACAAGTGAAGACACCATAATCTGGAAGTTCGTCTCCAAGCCACCTACCATCCTGACTTGGCAGTGTATCAGTCAGTTCTTCAGTGGCACTGGGTGGAACTCTTACCCAAACAGCATTGTACCTACGCCACATGGGCTGCAAGAAAGCCACTTAGCACCACTTTTTCAAGGGCAACAGGGATCCATTGTCGGTGACTTTGGTGACATAAGGTGTGAATGGAATTGGCAGATCAGTTTCTTTAGCTGGTCAGACAACGTGGATGAAGGGAGTGAATCAAGACAGATGGGTTTGCTAATGGGGATTTGGTGGGGAACAAAGGGGAATTCCAAGGTCACATCTGATAAAGGGAGCACCTTTTACTCAAAGTGATGGAAATATATACCTGATTGGTTAAGCCTTTCTTCCCCTATAGATTTACAGTAGTGATAACTACAATTAACATTTTCATCACCTTAGTGATAGAGTTGGAAATCTAACAAAATAAGTCTAATAATTCTAGTCTAAAGCGTTAATTGCAAGTTTAAGACATGTTAGGAGAGGTTATGTTCCCCATGTCAGATGAACTGGATACTGCCAGTATCCTTGATTTCCACATTTGCAGGAATTCTCCCAGCTGCAGAAGCCAGAGCTCGGAGCTTGAGAGGTGGTTGGATCCATGAGGCTGAGAGTTGGGTGGATAGCATGTTTAGAGAGGTGGTCACACTGCCGCTCGAGGGACGAGGAAAGGGAAGGGAATGGCTTACCACCAGACAGTCCAGAAAGAACAGGCAGGTAGTGCAGGAGTCCCCTGGGGTCCCATTTACAAATCTATGATCTACTTTGGAAGCTGAAAAAAAGTGCTGGTGCCTCAGAGGAATGCAGCCAGAACCAAGCTCCGACCACCACAAACGGGTTGACTGAACAGGGGTTGGGGGTGGGGAGAAGAAGCAAGGAGCAGCAATCGTGATCGGGGATTCTTTAGTCAGGGAGCAGACATGTGTTTCTGCAGCTAAAGACGTGACTCCAAGATGGTGTGCTGCCTCCCTGGTGCCAGGGTCAGGGGTGTCACTGAATTAGCTGCAGGGCATCCTGAAAGGGGAGGGTGATGAGTTAGAGGTCATGGTACATGTTGGCACTGATATTATCAGAGCTGAAAAATGTGTTGCTGGAAAAGCGCAGCAGGTCAGGCAGCATCCAAGGAGCAGGAGAATCGACATTTCGGGCATAAGAAGGGCTTATGCCTGAAACGTCGATTCTCGTGGTCCTTGGATGCTGCCTGACCTGCTGCGCTTTTCCAGCAACACATTTTTCAGCTCTGATCTCCAGCATCTGCAGTCCTCACTTTCTCCTCACCGATGTTATCAGCAGAGTAAGGAATGAGGTCTTGCATCAAGAATTCAGGGAGATAGGCTGCAGATTAAAAATAAGGACCTCATTGGTTGTAATCTCTGGATTACTCACATTGAGTTCAGAGTCAGGAAAATAGGACAGATGAATGCGTGACTCGAGTTGGTGCAAGAGGGAGGGTTTTAGATTTCTGGATGACTGGGACTGCTTTTGGGGAAGGTGGGACACTTACAAACTGGACGGTCTGCTCCTGAACTACATTGGGACCAACATCCTTGCAGAAAGGTTTGATCATGTTGTTGGGAGGAGTGAAACTAGTTTGGCAGGGGGAGGAGATACAGAATCAGAGACACATGCTACAGCAAAGGAAGCAAGTCAAAGCGAGTTAATCTATGTTGGATGTCAACAGAGTAAAGCAAGACTAGATGGTCTTTACTTTATTGTCAGGAGTTTAATAAATAAGACTGATGGGTTAATGGCACAGATTGACACATGGAAGTATGAGGTGATGCACTTTGGCAGAAGAAACAAGATGAGGGAATATTTAATGAATGGCAGGACACAAGGTAGCTGAGAGGAACAGAGGGATCTTCGAGTAATTATTCACAGATCCATGAAGTCAGCAGAGCACTTGAATGGGATAGTTAAGAAGGCATATGGGACACTTGCTTTCATCAGTCATGGCAGAGAGTGTAACAGCAAGGAGTTAATGTTGGAGTTGTGCAGAGCATTGGTCAGGCCAACTGGAGTACTCAGTTCCGGTCACCTTGCTACAGGAAGGATGTGACAGCAGTACAAGATGTACTGAGGAGGTTGACCAGGATGTTGCCTGGACTGGAGGAATTGAGCTAGAAGGACAGACTGGACAGGCTTTGATTATTTTCTTTTGAGCAGAGGAGACTGAGGGGGACATGACTGAGATGTATGTGATTAAGAGGGGTTTGGAGGGTGAATAGAGAGCAACTGTTCCCCTTGGTTGAAGGGTCAATCACAAAATGGCATAGCTTTAGAGTAAGTGACAAGAGATTCAGAGAGGATTTGGAGAAAAAGCTTTTTCAGTCAGTGGGTGGTGGGAATCTGAAATGCATTGCCTGGGAATGTAGTGGAGGCTGGAAACATTACAACCTTTTGAAAGATATTTGAGTGAGTACTTAAGATATCATAACATTCAAGGATATGGGACAAGTGCAGGAAATTAGGACGAGCACACTTGTAGTAGCAGTTATGTCAGTGGGCCGAAGGGCCTTCTTTGTGCTGTATGAATCTATGACTGAGCACAGTTTCTCACAGCAGGTGGAAATGCTTAGTGATAGTTTGATGGCCCGTATTTTTTTCAAGAAGAGAGTAACAACTACTTACACCTGCAATAGTTGTGGCTCCAAGACTGTAACAAAGAAACGTCTTCTGATTTCCTGGGCCATCGCAGCTGCAGTTACCTGGGGCATGGAAGAGCAAATGGAAGTGTGAGTCATTATTGACCCTGGACACAGGCAGAGGCGAGCACTGAGTACAACACAGGACAGGGCCTGTCAGCCAGGGTGGCTTGCAAACAGACTGACAGATGACAGGGTTGTTTGTGAATCACCCAAGCTCGCAGGCCAGAATTCTGGGGACACTGAATCACCAACAGGAGGCCCGAAGCTTTTTCTGAAAGGCGAGATCAGTCGTTCACTTTGTGTCATACTCCCGAAAACCACGCACATTCTTCCTTGTCAGGTAACAGTGTCGTCTATTGAATGCTTTGACTGAATGTGCCTCAAGGGCAATTTGTTCCAGCCCATTACCACTTACTGTGTGAACATTTTGTTCTCATGTTGCTTTTGCTTCTTTAAGATTAGATTAGATTCCCCACAGTGCGGAAACAGGCCCTTTGGCCCAACAAGTCCACACTGACCTACTCCCTTACATTTACCCCTGACTAATGCACCTAACACTTTGGGCAATTTAGCATGGCCAATTCACCTGACGTGCACATCTTTGGACTGTGGAAGGAAACCGGAGCACCCGGAGGAAACCCACACAGACATGGGGGAGAATGTGCAAACTCCACACAGACAGTTACCCGAGGTGGGAATTGAACCCAGGTCCCTGGCGCTGTGAGGCAGCAGTGCTAACCACTGAGCCACACTTGGAATCACTTCCAACCTGTGCCCTGTCATTCTTGAGCCCTTCAAAAACAGTTTCTCCCCTCTTTGCCATGTCCAGATTCCTCATAATTTTGAAGAGGCATGTCAAATGTCCTCTCAGCTTTCTTTTCTCCAAAGAAAACAGACCTAACCGCTCCAGTCTAACGTCTAACTGAAGTTCATCATTCCTGGAACTCACTCCAGATCTTCCTGTGGGTAAATTATCCATTTTCACCAATTTTCCAAATGACTGTCGAGGTGATATACCACAACATATTTTTAGAAATGAGAATTATTTCAAATGAGAAGGCAGATTCTTTCTGTCATCAGTGGCAGACCATTATCTCCATTAAACTATCTTGTCGTAAATGCATTAGCCATCTCTCTGGAAGCATCGCTAGGAGGTTACCAATGCACTGTCAGTTCTTTTCCTATAACGTTAAACCCCCAATCGAAACACAACCCGAACTCCTTCACTCTGTTCTAATCCCACTCAAGACAACTGGTTCACAACAAAACAGAACTGGAGAGAGTGGCCTTCTGACTAACATAACTGTTTAAAAATTAAATGTTTACTTGGAGCTGGGATACCTTCCACTAGCATCCTGTCCCTTCCTGTGAGTGAGTGCCCGGCTCCTGCGTAGCTGTCCACAGTGCCAGGTGAGAGTTATTGCTCTGATCTGCAGTGTCAGGCTTTGTGAACGATCATGTGTGGGCTCTGGATCAGTGTCCCTAACTGCAACATTCACTCCTTCTTGTGAACATAAAAGCTGAATATGCCTCCTTCCACTCAGACATCTGCTGAAAGCAGCCTACCTTATGGGCTTCCTTTACCAGCTGATTACAATAGTCGAGCCACGAGAAGAAAGATGCCACAGCCTTTTTGCCTGGAAATGACTCTGCATCTTCCACATTACTTGCAGCATAGTGTGACCTGTGTGTGCAGAGCAAACCAGAGCATAGCATCAGGACATCTGCAAGAACCATTGTTAAGAGTAGGCTGATGATAGAACCAAAGAAACATCTCTCACAGAAGCAGGCCATTCAGGTTACCATGCCAGTGGTAGTTCTTTGAAAGAGCAGTCTAGTCCAGTCCCAAATCCCATATTTTGTCCTCCCCCACCATTACTGAATAACTGAACTTCAGAAGTAATTCACTGTGCATTCAGTGGAATTGTCTGAGCAGTCTTGGTCAAAGGCTAAGTAAGTATGACTTTTTCTGCTTGGGTTCTCTGTTTCATGAAGTGGAATTGTTTTGCGTACCGCCAGTTGACTCTTCCCAGCGATTCAACTTGTCCAGGGTCAACAGAGTCCGGTATCAGCCTGTAAAGGTCTGACAGCCGATCAGCCAGTGTCTGACACAGCGTTGTGCTTTCCACCATGTACCATGCTGCCCCTTCCTCTGGTAACGTGGCCAACAGGAGCAAGCCTTCACAGGCCTTCAATGCCAGTTGATTTTTCTAAACACAGGGAAAGTAAATGGAATGAAATTCAATGACATATTTAAAATATTACATCTGCAATCTTATACCATTATAAAGTCGTCTCCCACACTTGTCCTAGCAAATATTTCCACAACAATGATGTGCTATCATTACTTCCTTTTCCCCAATGCTAGCAGACCAAAAACATATTGAGATGCTTTGTGAAAACAGCATTGCCATACAGCAACTCTGAAGCAAATTTTGGTGAATACATTCTGTGGTTATTTTTATATTTCTGATAAAAATTCCATTTTGTGCTGGGAGATTATCTTTGTAAATATGATAATCTCCCAGCACAAAATGGAATTTTTAATCAGAAATATAAAAATAACCACTGAATGTATTCGCCAAAATTTGCTTCAGAGTTGCTGTATGGCAATGGTGTATTCACAAAGCATCTCCATGCCTGTTTCCAAGAATTTCCAGTGTGATAACCTCAGGCCCATACCTCCTGATTGGTTTTGACCTTGGTTAGATAACACTTACAGTGCACAACCCTGGCCTCCATCCTTCTACAAAGGGTAGAGGGCACTTGAGAAAGTGCTAAAAGGATTGACAAATGTGATACTGGAGCAGAGAGATTACAGCTATCAGGAAATACTGAACAGACTGCAGCTGCTCCCCCTAGAAAAAAAAAGACGACATTAAAAATATAGAATCTTAAAGTCGACCTGTTAAAGTTCTTGAAGGGTTGACAGAAAGAAAACGTTTCCACTGAGGGGCAAGTCCAAACGATGGACATTGTCGATAAGGTGGGGACCAGAATTCTTCAACGATGTAGTCCCAGTTAATTGCAGAAATGAAAGGTAATTTTTATGCAACTTTTACAATCAGTTCTCCTCAGTGCACTGACTTGAGGGGTGAATGAGGTTCTTACTTTGGCAGAAATTCTTGCAAAAAACAACTGAAATGAATTGACTCTCTGAAGAACTCTCCCGATCTTGTAACCCTCAATGCCCCAGCCCCCAAGGTTCAATTCCTTGCCTCTCTAATTATCTGTTTCTGCTGTATGCAACAATGCTGGTGGGTACCTCACTTGCAGTCAGGGTCAGTAGGGCATTAACCAGGCTTTTGTCAGGCTGACCATCCATCCCATGAGGACTGAGGTGCGTGGAAGGTGCACTTGTCACAGGAGATCGGTCAGAGGGTGACGGGCTAACCCCTGCGGCCAAGCTGGATGTCCTGATGGCGTCCTTTGGCTGACCTTCGCCTTTCTCAAAGGAGCAGGGGAGCAATTTCCTGGAATCAGCAGAATCCTTTTTCTGAAAACGTAGAGACCATTTAAGAAGAAAAAAATGAGGAAAGAAAGGAAGACTTGCAATTCAATATTTCACTTCATGACCACAAGAATGTCTCAAACTGCTTAAATCCAGCAAAGGACTTTTGAAATCACTGTTCCAATGTAGGAAAGGCAGGAGCTAAAATGTGCCCAGCAAACTCACAGAAACACCAGTGCAAAAATCATCGGGTAATCTGTGTGATGTTGTCATTTTGACTCAGGGTCTGGACTCGATGGAGAACGAGGTAAAAACAATGACTGCAGATGCTGGAAACCAGATTCTGGGTTAGTGGTGCTGGAAGAGCACAGCAGTTCAGGCAGCATCCAAGGAGCTTCGACATTGACGTTTCGGGCAAAAGCCCTTCATCAGGAATAAAGGCAGTGAGCCTGGAGCGTGGAGAGATAAGCTAGAGGAGGG